>NW_016818280.1:392116-406730 GCF_001698545.2 Rhinopithecus bieti | reverse complement strand
AAAAAAAAAAAAAAAAAAAAAGTTGAAGTGGTAAATTTTATACTGTGTCTGTTTTATCACAATGAATAATTGGG
This sequence comes from Rhinopithecus bieti, assembly GCF_001698545.2. Lineage (NCBI taxonomy): Eukaryota > Metazoa > Chordata > Mammalia > Primates > Cercopithecidae > Rhinopithecus > Rhinopithecus bieti. The sequence goes on along the minus strand of NW_016818280.1, from coordinate 406,656 downwards.
AAAATGTGTCAGAAGCACTTCTGATGGTAAACAGATGCACCTTGAAGGTTTTCACTGCAGCATTGATAATGATGAAGAAGAGAAACTACTGAGATGCTCATTAACACGAGAAAGGTCGAAGGAACTACACCACATCCATTCAAGGGAATCCAGTCCTGACCCCACACAACGATGCCCTGTGAAGTGTGAAACAATGACAAGCAGAGCATGTGACACACCACTCACACACACACACACCACACACATCTGCATGCACACCATGCACATTCGGGCACATACAGAGGTGGGAACCCTTTTCCACTGGTATTTTCTCCTGGGGAAGGGTGGAGACTGCCATTGACCAAGCCTCTGCCGCCCTCTGGTGGCCTCTCTGGTCTCTGCCAGCATGAAGTCTCCACACACAGGCAGGAGCTGCCTGGACCTGGGACCTCGGGATGGCCCCCTCTGTGGGCATCGGAATGCACTTAGTGACTCTGCACATGCTCCCATGGGGAGTGAGAGCCACTCTCACACTGCTAGCCTCCCTTCCACAACCAAGATGTTATTTCTGAGGCCTTTGGAGTCTTTGCTAGATTTCAGGGAAACCCAATGTACAAACCGGAAGACAGTACAGGTGTTAGTTGAGGGCTGGGATAGGGATTGCTGGCTCTCCCCTCCTTAATGCTCTCCCTGATGTCCTTGATGGAACCCACTGGAACCCCAGGGCTCCTGGGAACCCCATTTGACAACCACTGACCTAGATAACAAACAGCTGACACCCTTTATACCGCATTCCTGTTATTACCTCCAAGGCAGCCACAGGACAGAGTACATCAACAGCCCTGCAGAGGGGCACAAGTCACAGGCATACTGTTTCGTTTTGAGACAAGGTCTCACTCTCCCAAGCTGAGTGCGGTGGTGCAATCACAGCTCACTACAGCCTGAACTTCCTGGGTTCAAGCAATCCTCCCACCTAGCCTCCCAAGTAGCTGGGACTACAGGTGCACAGTACTATGCTTGGTTAATATTTTCAGATTTTTGTAGGTTGGGCATGGTGGCTCATGCCTGTAATCCCAGCACTGTGGGAGGACGAGGTGGGCGGATCACCTGAGGTCAGGAGTTCGAGACCAGCCTGGCCAACATGGTGAAACCCCATCTCTACTAAAAATACAAAAATTAGCTGGGTGTGGTGGTAGGCGCCTGTAATTTCAGCTACTCTGGAGGCTGAGGCAGGAGAATCACTTGAGCCCGGGACGCAAGGGTTGCAGTGAGCCGAGACTGCACCACTGCACTCCAGTCTGGGCGACAGAGCGAGACTCCGTCTAAAAAAAAATAGAGTCAAGGTCTCACTATATTGCACAGGTTGATGCTGATCTCGAACTCCTGGCCTCGAGCAATCCTCCTGCCTCAGTCTCCCAAAGTGCTAGGCTAACAAGCATGAGCCACCGTGCCTGGCCACAAACAACAGGCCTTTTTTCCTTCTTTTGGGTAAACCAGAAAGAAAGTTCCAGGAGCCAAGGACCAGCACAGGCTCTCAGGGCCCAGTGCTCACTCTGGTGAACAAAAAGAGGACCCCACCATGCATGCGGCAGTCCTTACGTTTTTCCAGGGGATTCCTTCAGCCAGAAGATGTCATCACTTGTGATTCCATATTCCAAAGCACCTTCAATCTGTCAAGACAGAAATGACCCCTGGGACAAGAGCTCCATTTGGCCTGTCCTGGGGCTTCCTTAAAGAGGATGCCAGCTTTGCAGAATCAACTAGAGCTGTCCCAGGGCACACATGCACAGGGCTTCCCTGCTGCCAGTCCTTGTCCGCAGGTTGTGGCCTCTCTGGGGCTGCAGGTGGCCTGTCTGTATCTAAGCTGCTGTGCTCCAGGGCCCACTGCCCCTCTGTTCCCCAGGACCCTCCCCTTGACCCTGGTTCAGAGCAAGATACAGAGTCTGAAGTGGTTACAGCAACTGCAGGGGTCATACAGGCAGACAACTGGGCCCCCTCAAGTCTGCCTGGGTTCTGGACAGACACACTAAACAGACAGGGGCATGCAGCCCCAGGGAGCAACACCTGGGTTCTGCGGGGTCCAAACTCAGAGAGGGGAAGTGGGGAGAGAACAGGTCAGCAAACCAGGGCCAGCAGAGCTCAGGTGTGTCTGCGCGGCAGGGGTAGCCTGCAGGGCCAGCCAGAGGAGAGGAGGCACGGGGGTAAGTGCCACAGGCTGAGGTGGGCAGGGCCTGAGAGGCAGCTCTGAGGGCACCTGGCTGAAGCCAGGACAGACTTCGCACTCTCAAGGGCTGGCCCAGTTGGGCTCTGAGCCCAGAAATCATACAGGTCACCTGAAGAGGGGCGGCCAAGCAGGTGGGAGGCCCAGGGTGAACATCCCCTTAGCAGCCATGAGAACAAGATGTGCTGGTGGAGGAAACGGATCTCAAACAGTTTATGCTTCCAATTGGCAAAAAAAATAAAGTCAGGAATTTCTCAGGTTTGCTCAAGGAAAACCGAAAGGTCTGGCAATCAAGGGGACTAAAACGCAAGCAAGCCTTGGCAGACACCCTGGGAGGGCGTGGCGGGGAGGGCGGACAGGCTCTGAGCTGCCTGCCTCCTAAGGACCAGGAGCGCCTGCTGGATCCCCTATGAGCCCAAAGAGCCGTCAGCAGCTGCCTGTGAGGTGCAGAGCAGGGCTGGGCCAGGCCAGGGCTCCTGTGCAGGGCTCCCTGGTGCGGATGCACGTGCAGATCTGCCTGGGGCCTCAGAGAAGCCCAATGACCGCTGGGCTGCTGGAAGCTGGCTGTGGCCTTCTTTAAGCACAACCACCATGAGCCCAGCTGCCAGGAGAGGGGATCACTTGGACCCTGTCTGCGGCAGTTGCCTTGAACAATCTCACAGTGTCATCCTACAGAGCCACGCAGCCCTGAGCCCCACCTCTGTGCATAAGCAACCTGCCCCCACTAGAGGCTGCTGTGGCTGCTTGGCGGCCAGAGAAGTCCCGTGGCCTCTAAGGACTGGGAGTACTTGTGCTCCTTGGGGCCCCTCCTTTCCCTGTTCCCACAGTAGGCACAGGACGAAGTGGAGGCTGGGGTCACGTCCAAGAAGCGCCAGAACCTCCCCTTGCTCCGCCTCCACTGGACTGCCCCTGGGTCTAAGTCAGAGGTGGTGTGGCCTCTAGGCTGAGAGACCTGTGGTCTTCAAAAGCTTGGCTGCAGCCTACTTAGAGGCTTGGAGCAGGCGGCACACAGTTCCCTGGGAGGCCCATGAGGGCTGGTCTCAGCCAAACCTCTCTGCCTACCCCCAGCCCATTTGCTTTCCCTGCCACAGCTGCCCCCCAACCCCTCACCCTGGGGCCCCTTCCTCAACTCTGCCCCCACAACCCACAAGACTGGGCCAGGAGTTATTTGCCTCTCTGTTAAAGACAGTGATAAAACTGGCAAGAACTGTGAGATTCAGAATTATGGGAATTAACCACAGGCTTGCAGCAACACAGGGAACATTTAAAGTCAGGAAAAACAGCTGAAGCTGAGTCAGAATGGGAGCTCCAGGGTGTTTTAACTCACTCTGGTCCCACTCCCACCTCAGCGGCAGCCTGAACAGTGACGTGTCAGAGAAAGCAGAACCCAGCTGGGGTCTTTTTTTTTTTTTTTTTTTTTTTTGAGACGGAGTCTCGCTCTGTCGCCCAGGCTGGAGTGCAGTGGCCGGATCTCAGCTCACTGCAAGCTCCGCCTCCCGGGTTCACGCCATTCTCCTGCCTCAGCCTCCTGAGTAGCTGGGACTATAGGCACCCGCCACCTTGCCCGGCTAGTTTTTTGTATTTTTTTAGTAGAGACGGGGTTTCACCGTGTTAGCCAGGATGGTCTCGATCTCCTGACCTCGTGATCTGCCCGTCTCGGCCTCCCAAAGTGCTGGGATTACAGGCTTGAGCCACCGCGCCCGGCCCAGCTGGGGTCTTTCAAAGCCCCTCCCAAAGAAGAGTCAGAGTCAGCATCTGACCCTGCCAGGGGTTCCCGAGAAGACCTCTCAAAAGGGTCATCTTTATCTGACTTCACTGGAGCTCAGCCAGGGTTAAAAGCCTCTCTCTGGGGGACATTCGTCTGAGGTTTTCATCTCACAGCTGCCTGAGGGGATAGCTAACAGTTGGAGCCAACAACAGACTGCCCAAAAAAGCTTCAAAGGAAAAGCCAAGGAACGACATGTCCACTGGAGCTTTGAAAGGTTCTAGCATATTCCTGGGAACCTAGGCCAGGCACACACATGGCACTGGGCACACATCAGGAAGGACCAAGGAGGACCTAAGCCCTCACCTCCAGCTGACCTTGATCTCTACACAGGCAGGAAGTGAGGGCTAGGGCAGAGCTGCCTGCTGTCTGCTGCGTGCGGAAGGCATCCCCTCCAAACGCTCACGGAGCCCTCAGCAAAGACCAGGAGAGTGATTAGTTCAGGGAAATCTCTATGCAGTTCTTAGCTGACCACTAAGCTAACCAAGTAGAGACTTCAGTGGCCTCATACAACAAAGAATAAGAGTCGACAAAGTCAGTTCCGAAAAGTCACCAAATAAGCAGCTGTAACAACAGAATCCTGGGGCAGAGGGAGAATCTGGTTTCCAAAGTTACCACATTAAATTATTTGAAATGCTCGGCTTTCAATAAAAAAAATTACAAGATACATGAAGAAACAAGAAACCATGACCCTTACACACTGCTGGAAGGAACGTAAAATGCAGTCATTGTGGAAAACAGTCTGAGGTTCCTTGAAAGGTTCAACATAAAGCTACCAAATGGCCCGACAGTTCTGCTCCTAAGTGTAACCCAAGAGAAGTGAAAACTGAAGTCCACCAAAAAACTTCTTTGCAGATGTTCACAGCAGCACTATTCATAATAGCTAAAAAGTGGAAATAACACATGTTCATCGACAAGCAAGTGGATTAACAAAATGTGGTCTATCTATACAATGGAAAAGTATCCAGCCATAAAAAGGAATGATACTGACACACTACAGTGTAGGTGAACCTAGAGGTCGTTATGCTCAGTGAAGTAAGCCAGTCACTAAGGGACACACACGTACGATTCCAGTTACATGAGAAGGACTAACGTGTACGATTCCACTTACACGAGGTGCCTAGTGTTGTCAAATTCATAGACAGAAAGTAGGTGGTAGCTGCTAGGGGCTGGGGGAGGAGGCGCTGGGGAGTTAGGTTTAATGGGAATAGAGTTTCAGTTCAGGGATGATGGAAGGAGTTCTGGCAATGGATGGTGGTGACTGATGGCCACACAGCTCTGTGAATGTACTAAAAACCACTGAATTGTACCCTATAAAAGGCTAAATTTTATAGCGTGTGAATTTTATTTCAAACTCTTTTTAAACTGGGGGAGGAGAAGGAGGAAGATGAAGAATGAGGCTTATATCCTGAATGTGCCAACATTCTGAGACTGAAGGGAAAAGGGGGAATCAGCAATGGAGACTTAGGAAGCAGGATGCTGGGGTGGAAGGGGACAGATCCAGCGGCGCAGAGGGAGAGCAGAACGAGAGCTGTCCTGAGGATCTGGCAGCATGGAGGCCACTGGGGACCCCACATTTCAGCTGTGTGGATTCAAGACCATTGGAAAGCAGAAAGTGATGACAGTGAGTATAGGGCGAAAGGGTGTGCAAGCCGCTGCTGTGGAAGCACACATGTAAAAGCACATCCCTCAAAGAGACCGGGGACCCGAGCCAGTGCAGCAGGGATGCTGTGCTCCGGGGACACTCACGTGTGTGGGGTACCTCGGCCGCCCTCCAGTAGCAATGATGATGTGGTCAGCTGATAGCAGAATCTGAGAAGAAAAAGAGAAAGCCATGGGTCAGACAGGTGCATGGTGGTCACCTACCGGAGGGCCTGAGCACTACAGACATTGGCCAGCAGTTCCCACGGCCCCTGCCCTGCAGTGTGGACCCTCAGCCAGCAGTTCAGAGGCCCTATGGAGCTGGAATCCTATCAACGGTCAGCCAGGCAGGAGGGGGACAGGCAGAGAGGACAGGGAGATGTTCTAACACCAAGCACTTCAAGGCACCCTCAAATCCCCAAAAAATCCTGCAAAGAGGGTGTGGTCACCAACCCTGTTGCCATATCACTTGGAGCAGCAGGGCAGCAAACTATTTGATCATGTTAAAGACAAGTGCCCAGGCTCAAAAGAAGCCACCTTGTCAATTCCAGCAGCACGTGTTACTGAGAACAGCACCCAGGCCAAACACAGCTGCAGTTGGTGCCCAAGGTCTGCAGAAGAGTCCATAAGGAGCCACACAAGTAAGTCGGATGCTCACCTCTTTCCCACCTTTGGCAACGCCGCAAACCGTGTGCTCGTCAACAAAGCTGGCTTTGATGTTAAAGTACTTGACTTTTCTGAAAGATAAAGATAAGATTTTCTTTTTTTTTTTTTTTTTTTTTGAGACGGAGTCTGGCTCTGTCGCTCAGGCTGGAGTACAGTGGCCGGATCTCAGCTCACTGCAAGCTCCGCCTCCCGGGTTTACGCCATTCTCCTGCCTCAGCCTCCCGAGTAGCTGGGACTACAGGCGCCCGCCACCTCGCCCGGCTAGATTTTGTATTTTTTTTAGTAGAGACGGGGTTTTACCGTGTTAGCCAGGATGGTCTCGATCTCCTGACCTCGTGATCCGCCCGTCTCGGCCTCCCAAAGTGCTGGGATTACAGGCTTGAGCCACCGCGCCCGGCCAAAGATAAGATTTTCAAACATTTCCTCTGCAAATTAAAGCTCACCAATTGTATCAAATAGGGAGCACTGGTAAAAGGGAGTTCCAGCCCCCAGCAGGGCCTGGTGCTGTGGCTCAGGTGGACCAAGAGGTAAGCAGCAACCACACGGAGAAGCATGGAGGGGTTGTGTGGGCACCTCGCCTGTCCCCCAGGGATCCCAGAGACATGTTAACCACATGTGTCAAAGCAGGGACAGAAGCCAGCTCAGCACAGTCCTGAGAGGCCACCCATGTACAGCCCTGGTGTGCAGCAAGAGGTGGGTGGACCTCTCTTGGGGACAGTCCTCATCACCCGGACATGTTCCAGCAGGGAGCTGTGGTGTCCACCAGATGGTGTCACCTTCTGCCTTCAGGGGTGTGGTAACACCAAGAGAACAGGCATGACAAGCCTGGCAAAATGGTGGCTGGGAGCATGGTGCACAGAAACAAAACAACCCATGCTTTCTTCTTTTTTTTTTTTTTCTGAGACAAAGTCTCACTCCGTCACCTAGGCTGGAGTGCAGTGGCACGATCTTGGCTCACTGCAACCTCCACCTCCCGGGTTCAAGTCATTCTCTTGCCTCAACTCTTGCCTCAGCCTCCCAAGAAGCTGGGATTACAGGCTTGCGCCACCACGCCTGGCTAATTTTTGTATTTTTAGCAGAGATGGGGTTTCGCCATGTTGGCCAGGCTGGTCTTGAATTCCTGACCTCAAGTGATCCACCCACCTCAGTCTCCCAAAGTGCTAGGATTACAGGCATGAGCCACCAAGCCCCACCCTTTTTTTTTTTTTTTAAGAGACAGACTCTCACTCTGTCACCCAGGCTGGAGTGCAGTGGTACAATCATAGCTCACAGCAGCCTCGTCTCAAGTAACTGAAACTATAGGCATGGGCAACCACACCTGGCTAGTTCATTTTATTTTTTGTAGGGACATGTAGCAACAAAACTATGTTGCTCAGGCTGGTCTCCAACTCCTGGGCTCAAGTGATCCTCCCACCTCAGCCTCCCAAAATGCTAGGATTACAGGCATGAGCCACCACACCTGACCGACACTTTCTAATGACAAAAGGACCATGCAGCAGAAAGGGTTCTAGGAAGGCTCCGCCTCCTGCTTGAGCCTGCCTTCTCCCCACCAGCAAGCCTGTGCCTCCATGGGCTGTCTGAAGTGCACGAAGTTCCCATAGCAAGAGCCCTTCAATTACCTCAACAGCCAGGAAGCAGCCATGGGACACAGCCACGCAATGCTCATGGCAGCACTTTTCAGAAGAGTGAAAAAGCAGAAACAGCCCAGGTGCACCCAGGCCTCCTTCTGCTGGTGGCTCCGGAGCAGGCAGTGGGCTGGGCCTGTTTGGTGCCCGCCCAGGAGCTGCCCAGGGCAGGGAGGAAGGAGGGCAGAGCCTGCTGCCCCCAGGAAATTGCACCAGGGGATACAGAGCCCCACAGAGCAAAGCAGAAACTCCATAGCACAATGTAGCTTAGCTCCCTGGATAGCAGGAGAGCTCGTGACGCCCAGGTGGAGGGCAAGCAGTTGGCTTCCTGGCTTCTCTTTCCTGGATTTAGTGGGCACAAAATTGCTGCCTGCTGTGAAGCCCCAGGAAGACCTCGGCTGGGGCCAAGCAAATGGTGCATGAGGAGAGCCACTAAACCTCTGCAGGACCACTGTCCCCTCCACAGCCCATGGGGCACAGGCAGTGCCACAACCCCAAGAGAAAGGCTGGGCCTGAGGTGGTACCAGTTTCAGGCATCTGCTGTGCTGGCAGCTGAGCTCCGGGAGAAGGTGCAGGCCCAGGGAGCATCAGCCTCTGTGCTGGAGACCCCCAGGAGCTGACAGGAACAGTGACCAAGTAGGGACATTCGCTCCAGCGGAAAGCACCAGGCCCCTGCACCCATACCCAAGGAGCTGGAGGTGTGCAGTAAGACGGGGGTTCACGGGGTAGGGGCTTGCCACTGGGATGGCCCTCACCACTTATCAGTCCCAGGCCCAGTCGTGTCCACGCTCTCTGGCCTGAGGCCTCCCAGCCCCAAGCACCTCCTCCCTGTGCAGCCCTGGGCTCTGGCCATTCTGCCAATGTGGCCTCACTCATTCCTTGGCAGCACCTCCAGGCTGTGCTCAGCAGCAAAGGGCAGTCTCCCCTTCCCCTGCAGTCACTCCCATCTGCTCCTTGTCCTCATCCCCACCCATGAGCAGGACCTGAATCCTCAGAGCCTGCTAGGGCGTGCTCTGCACAGTAAGTAAGTGTGTGTCCAGGCACGAAACGCTTGAGAGAAGGCCTAGAGGGCGGCCCACTCCCCAAGAGAGCTTCAGTACCTGTCCTGCAGCTGGACACGGTGGCCCCAGTTCAAGGACTTCACGTGATTTTGAACAGCTTCTGCCATCTTCCTCCTGTGAAGACACAAAACAAAATGTCAAAGTCACAACACAGGTGTTAGCTGCAGGGTCTCACAGTGGACTATTAGATTCAAATGGTACATTCAGAGAAATATCAAAAAACAAGAGTGCTTTGAAAGGTGGCAAAATGTGACATCCATCCCTACGTGCCACTGCCTGTCCCAGGCTTGGGGCTATGGACCTTTGGACTCTCAGAAAACAGGGGCTCTGACCCACGGCTATCCAGATGCAGCTGCTCTGTGCCCCAAAGGCTACTCACAGCAGGCAGAGCCTATTTGAGCCACTGTGGGTGTGGCTGGGCCACGTGGTCCCCTTCCCAAAAGAACTCAGCTGAAGCGGCCTCCGACCCCGCATTCCAGGCCTTGGAGATGGGCTGTTCTGTGCACGGCTGCAGCATCCCTGGGCTCCCCACAGAAGGGGATCAAACGCTTCCCCAGTGACAACCAAAACTGTCTCCAGATATCCCCAAATGTCTGCAGCAGACAGCGCAGAGTCGCCCTGGCTGAGAAACCCATCCTACGGCGCACTCACTCCCCGTGAGGGTTCATGGAGGATAAGGCCCCTCTTCCTCTTCTACCCAAGAGTAGAAGCAAAGCACCGGAATACCACGGCACCAGGTCCTTACCAGTCATGCGGCACGGGCTGGGCCACCTCCCAGCCGTAGTGGGGGGCATCTCGGATCAGGCCTCCCAGCAGTGCCGCCTGGTGCATCAGCTTCTTGGGGATGCAGCCCACGTTGACGCAGGTGCCGCCGAGGCCCCACCGGGTGCCTGGGGCGTGGGAAGAGCACGTTTGAGTTTATGTTCAGGTGACTGCTGAAGGCTTCCCTGTTCTTCTAGAGTGTTTGGAATTCCTTTAAGTTGCTTTGTAACTCTAACAGGGCCCAGCTGACATGCCACATGAACTGCTCTCTATAACTGTACTCAAAAATAAAAAGTTTTCTTTTTTTTTTTATTATTTGTTTATTTGAGATGGAGTTTCACACTTGTTGCCCAGGCTGGAGTGCAACGGCGTGATCACCGTTCACCCCAACCTCCGCCTCCCAGGTTCAAGCTATTCTCCTGCCTCAGCCTCCTGAGTAGCTGGGATTACAGGCATGCGCCACGACGCCCGGCTAATTTTGTATTTTTAGTAGAGATGGTGTTTCTCCCTGTTGGTCAGGCTGGTCTCGAACTCCCGACCTCAGGTGATCTACCCACCTCGGCTTCCGAAAGTGCTGGGATTACACATGTGAGCCACCGTGCCTGGCCTATTTCTATTTTTAATTAAAAAAAAAATTTAGGCTGGTGTAGTGGCTCATGCCTGTAATCCCAGCACTTTGAGAGGCCGAGGCGGGCAGATCACCTGAGGTCAGGAGTTCAAAAACAGCCTGGCCAACTAAATTGAAACCCTATCTCTACTAAAAATACAAAAATTAGCTGGGTATGGTGGCATGCACCTGTAGTCCCAGCTATTCAGGAGGCTGAGGCACGAGAATCACTTGAACCCAAGTAACAGAGGTTGGCAGTGAACCGAGATTGCAACACTGCACTCCAGCCTGGGCAACAGAGCGAGACTCTGTCTCAATTAAAAAAAAAAAAAAAAGTCTGTAATCCCAGCACTTTGAGAGGCCGAGGCGAGTGGATCACAAGGTTAGGAGGTTGAGACCATCCTGGCTAACATGGTGAAACCCCATCTCTACTAAAAACACAAAAAATTAGCCGGGCGTGGTGCAGGGCGCCTGTAGTCCCAACTACTCGGGAGGCTGAGGCAGGAGAATGGCGTAAACCCAGGAGGCGGAGCTTGCAGTGAGCCGAGATCGCGCCACTGCACCCCAGCCTAGGTGACAGAGCGAGACTGTCTCAAAAAAAAAAAAAATTAGAGACAAGTTCTCACTCTGTTGCCCAGGCTGGAGTGCAGTGGTGCAATCAGAGGTCACTGCAGCCTCAAACTCCTGGGCTCAAGTGATCAAGGTCTGCCTTGGCCTCCGAAAGTGCTGTGAGTACAGGCATGAGCCACTGCACCTGGCCAGAATCATTCTTGATAATGATGAAGAACTTTAAAGTAATGTTGAGTGAAAAAGGACACTGTCCAGAGACCATGGACAGCAAGGCTGAAGGACTTTGGTGTCAGTTGCCCTCTGTACAGCTACTGGGCCCACCTCCTGCCTCCTTTCCCAGGATACCCAGCTCCCATAGGGTGCTGCCTACCTCGGGGAGAAGGTTCCACGTAGTCCACCACGGCCACCTTCCTTCCTAGCTGAGCAGCTGGAAGGATAAGGAGAGCAGCAGGTGAGCATGGGGAGCTGGCTCAGGACTCAAGAACAGGCACTCCTTGGGGCCTGTGAGGTCTAGAAGAGCGTGGGCAGGGCCTGGGCCTGTGGCTGCCCACACGGTGGCTAAGCTGCACGATGCTAGGGACCCCTGATCTGCCTCTGCACTCTGGCCCGCTGAGCTGCGCTGCCTGCTGGGTCTGCACTGAGCCTCTTGAAGCCACTGCCCACCCAGCTGCGCTGCCCACACACAGGGGCCCTCAGACCTCTCAGGGCATGCAGCCTTTGTACCATCCACGCCTCACAGTGCTGGCATCAGCCCCACCTGCCCCTGCATGTTCACCATAAGCCCAGCGCCCACCCAAGCATCCCTGGATGGCATCCCCCAGGTAGCCACCCCACCGGGAATGGCTCCTGACTCAGAGGCTCTCCCTTGCCCCTTCCCAGCCCAGCCAGAGCCCCCTAGGTGGGTATTTGCTGCCTCACTCTCAGGACCAGGACACCAAAGCTCAGGAGAAGTGACGCAGCATCCCCAGGGTAGGCCAGCCCCAGAGCAGGAGCCGAGTCCTGACTCCAAACCACACTTCCTGCGGCAGAGCCACCCAGCTACCCTCCCAGCCATCGGCGGGGCCATCCAGGGCCACATGTTCTGAGGCCAACACAGAAACCATTAGCCAGGACCGGGCACGGTGGCTCACACCTGTTATCCCAGCACTTTGGGAGGCTGAGACAGGTGTATAACTTGAGGTCAGGAGTTCAAGACCAGCCTGGCCAACATGGTGAAACCTGTCTCCACTAAAAATAAAAATTAAAAAATTGGCCGGGTGTGGTGGTGCAAGCCTGTAGTCCCAGCTACCTAGGAGGCTGAGGCAGGAGGATCGTTCGAGCCCAGGAGGCAGCAGCTGCAGTGAGCCGAGATCATGCCACTGCACTCTAGCCTGGGCGACAAAGCAAGACTCTGTCTCAAAAAAGAAAGAAAGAAAAGAAAACATTAGCCAGGGCTAATTTCAAGCTTCCATTTGGCCGGGCTTGGGCACTGCATCAGCAAACTTCAGGCCTTGGACTTGACTGCCTCCCAGGGCACACATAAATCTCATGAACCCTACAATGCCACGGGATGTGTTTGATTCATGGTTATTAGAAAGCAAGATTAGAACAAAGTTTTTTAAGAGTTCATTTTAAAAATCCATTTTGCTTGGCCAGTTGCGGTGGCTCACGCCTGTAATCCCAGCACTTTGGGAGGCTGAGGCAGGCAGATCACGAGGTCAGGAGATTGAGACCATCCTGGCTAACACGGTGAAACCCTGTCTCTACTAAAAAACACAAAAACAAAATTAGTCGGGCATGATGGCAGGTGCCTGTAGTCCCAGCTATTTGGGAGGCTGAGGTAGGAGAATGGCGTGAACCCGGGAGGCGGAGCTTGCAGTGAGCTGAGATCGTACCAGCCTGGGAGACAGAGAGAGACTCTGTCTCAAAAAAAAAAAATCCATTTTGCTCACTGAATGAATAACGGGATTCCCATGCTCAATTTAAAAGCTCAGGCCAAGGGGATGCTTCAAAAAGCTAATGTCACCTGGGCATGGTGGCTCATGCCTGTAATCCCAACCCTTTGGGAGGCCGAGTGGGGCAGATCACCTGAGGTCAGGAGCTCGAGACCAGCCTGGCCAACACGGTGAAGCCCCGCCTCTACTGAAAATACAAAAATTATCCGGGCATGGTGGCAGGCTCCTGCAGTCCCACTTACTCAAGAGGCTGAGGCAGGAAAATTGCTTGAACCCAGGAAGTGGAGGTTGCAGTGAGCTGAGATTGTGCCACTGTACTCCAGACTGGGTGACACAGTGAGACTCTGTATCAAAAAAAAAAAAAAAGGTAATGTCCACAAGGCACAGTGGCTCACGCCTGTAATCTCAACACTTTGGGAGGCCATGGCAGGCAGACTGCTTGAGCCCAGGAGTCTGAGACCAGCCTGGGCAATATAGCAAAACCCTGTCTCTACAAAAAATACAAAAATTAGCCGGGCGTGGTGACATGCACCTGTGGTCCCAGCTGCTCAGGAGGCTAAGGTGGGAGGATGGCTTGAGCTTGGGAGGTGGAGGCTGCAGTGAGCTAAGATTGTGCCACTGCTCTCCAGCCTGGGTGACATAGCAAGACTCCATCCCAGAAAAAAAAAAAAAAAAAAAAAAAAAAACCCCATGTGCAACTCCCACATCTGACCATGATGGAGCAGGGCCCAGATTTACCCTCCCCCTGAAGCCACCCAAAACCCAGGTAAAATGCATGAAACAGCGGGCTTTCAGGTACTTGATGTCAGGCAACAAAGGAACTGAGGGAGAGGAAACAAACATGGTAAGCCCTGGGGAGTCTCCAGGACCCAGCACTGCAGGCCAGGGGAGACCCAGGAGAGTCCAGCGCAGGAGAGGGCTGACAGCTGGGGGAGACTGAGGCAGCCAGAGGTTATGCATAGGAGACAGTGAGGAGGGGGCTGCCTAGAGAATCTGGGAGACCTGATCGACGCATGTGTCTTGTGAAACTACCTGAAACCAGACAGAACCACCTGGAAGGACTGGAGGGGAGAGTGCCTATTCCCAGAAGCTGGACTGGGAAAAGCAAGTAATTCCTGTGGCACTGGGTAATGCCTCAGTAGTTGAGAATCATTAGCCCTAGATTGGGCCCTGCTCCATACCCACCTAACAAATCTTTTGCAGAAGACCCAAAAGGATCAAACTGATTCTGAATAACTGCATCAGCAGAGCTCAATAATAATATTTCTAGAAATACAAAAAATGCCCCGAACATAACAAGGTAAATTCAAGTGTCTGGCATTCAACCAAAAATTATCAGTCACACAAAGAAGCAGGAAAATACGCCTATAAAGGGGGGGAAAAATCAGTCAATGGAGACTCACTAGGAACTGACACAGATGCCAGAATTAGCAGAAAAGATCAATGAAACAGGTATTCTAACTATTCCATATTTTTTTCTTTTCATTTCCTTGGTCGGACGCCTCACTTCTGTGCCCCATCTCCACCTTATCACATATGATAAACTATCTGTTCATGTGTCTGTCTCGGTAACTAAACTGCAGAACTCCCTGAGTCAGGGGCTTTTGTCCTAGTTTGTCTTTGCTGTTCCAGGTCCTGGCCCAGAGCTTGGACCACATTAAGTATTCAAATGGTCTGTTGAAGAAATTAGCATGTCAAAACAAACCTTT
>NW_016818280.1:368502-388357 GCF_001698545.2 Rhinopithecus bieti | reverse complement strand
CCAGGATGGTCTCGATCTCCTGACCTCGTGATCCGCCCGTCTCGGCCTCCCAAAGTGCTGGGATTACAGGCTTGAGCCACCGCGCCTGGCCGATGTTTGCTTTTTTAAGAGTAGATTGACAAGTTAAGGTACATGCCATAATCCCTAAAGCAACTCAAAATAAATCAAAGACCTAACCGTAAGAGCTTGAACTATAAAACGCTTAGAAGAAAACACAGGTGTAAATCTTTGTGACCTTGGATTTCTTAGCTATGATACCAAAATCATAAGCAACAAAGGAAAAAAACAGATAAATTGGACTTCATCAAAATTTAAAACTTTTGTGGCACGAAGGATACCATCAAGAAAGTGAAAAGAGGCCAGGCACGGTGGCTTATGCCTCTGGGAGGCCAAGGTAGAAGCATCACCTGAGGTCAGGAGTTCAAGACCAGCCTGGCTAACATGGTGAAACCCCATCTCTACTAAAAGTACAAAAAATAGTCGGATATAGTGGTGTGTGCCTGTGGTCCCAGCTACTTGGGAGGCTGAGGCAGGAGAATCACTTGAGCCTGGGAGGCAGAGGTTGCAGTGAGCCGAGATCATGCCACTGCACTCCAGCCAGGGTGACAGATCGAGACTCCATCTCAAAAAACAAAACAACGGTGGCCCACGCCTGTTAATCCCAACACTTTGGGAGGCCAAGGTGGGTGGATCACTTGAGGTCAAGAGTTCGAGACCAGCCTGGCCAGTATGGTGAAACCCTGTCTCTACTAAAAATACAGGTGGTGGTGCACACCTGTAATCCCAGCTACTCGGGAGGCTGAGGTGGGAGAATTGCTTGAGCCCGAGAGGTAGAGGTTGCAGTGAGCCGAGATGGCGCCACTGAACTCCAGCCTGGGCAACACAGTAAGACCCTGTTTCAAACACACACACACACACACACACACACACACACACACACACACACACAGCTGAAATGTCCAGAACAGACTCATCCATGGATATAGGAAGTAGATTAATGGTTGCCGGGGTAGGGAGGGGGGGAAGAGAGTGACTGCTAATGGGTATAGGGTATTTTGGGGAGAAACTAAAATGTTCTTGAATAACACAAGTTTGAACTGTGCAGGTCCATTCATACATGGATTTTTTTCAATAAATATAATCCTTGACCGGGCCCAGTGGCTCCCACCTATAATCCCAGCACTTTGGAAGGCCAAGGTGGGCGGATCACCTGAGGTCAGGAGTTCAAGACCAGCCTGGCCAACATGGTGAAACCCCATCTCTACTAAAAATATAAAAATTAGCTGGGTGCGGTGGCAGGCACCTGTAATCCCAGCTACTCGGGGGGCTGAGGCAAGAGAATTGCTTGAATCTGGGAGGTGGAGGTTGCAGTGAGCTGAGATTGTGCCATTGCATTCCAGCCTGGGTGACAAGAGCAAAACTCCATCTCAAAAAAACATATATATTGTCTCTCCATATCAGCAAGTTCCAAATCTATAACCAAACTTGGATTGAAAACACAGTATTCAGCTGGGCATGGTGGCTCATAACTGTAATCCAGCACTTTGGAAGTCTGAGGCAGATGGATCACGTGAGCTCAGGAATTCAAGACCAGCCTGGGCAACATAGCAAACCCCATCTCCACCAAGAAAATACAAAAAGTAGCTAGATATGGTGGCGCCTGTGGTTCCAGCCACTTGGGAAGCTGAGGTGGGAAAATTGCTTGAACCCAGGAGGTGGAGGTTGCAGTGAGCCAAGATTGCGCCACTGCACTCCAGCCTGGGCAACACAGTGATGTCTCAAAAAGAAAAAAAAAAGAAAAGAAAAGAAAGAAAAAGGAAAAAACAGTATTCATAGGATGCAAAACTATATATACGGAGGGCTGACTTTGTATCTGTGGGTTCTGCAGGGCCAACTGCCTGACTCCAGTATGCAGGAATTTCGGTGTCCATGGATTTTGGTAACAGTGAGGGGCCCTGAAACCAGTCGTCCTCAGGTACCGAGGGACAACTGCATACGTAATGTGAGGTATATCTCAATAAAACTATTCTAAAAATATGAAACACTTAGGGATGTGTCTGATAAAATATGTGAAAGACGTATACATTGAAAACTACAGGCCAGGCACAGTGGCTCATGCCTGTAATCCCAACATTTTGGGAAGCCGAGGTGAGAAGATCATTTGAGCCCAGGATTTTGAGACCAGCCTGGGCAACACAGAGAGACTCCCATCTCTCTTTTTTTAAATAAAAAAAAAAACTTGAAAAAGCAACTAAAAAATGCTACTAAAAGAAATGAAAAAACACCTAAATAAGAGATATAACACATGGCCCAGCTGGTCCAATTTTAGGCACTTACCCAAAATAATTTAAAACATATATCCACACAAACACAAAGACAGATGTTCACAGTAGTACTGTTCACAATGGCCAAAAGGTAGAAACAATTCAAGTGTCCAGCTACAGGGGAACACGTACACGAGACGGTACAGCCATAAACAGAACACTACTCAGCAATGAAAAGCAAGACACCATCGACAGTTGCGCCAACGAAGACGAGTCTCAAGGTCATTACCTGAGTGAAAGAAGCCAGAAGAAGAAGAAGACATACAGCAGCATTCCATCTATACCCAATTATAGAAAATGTAAACTATAGCGACAGCACATGCCTGGTTGCCTGGGATACAGAGGCGGGGAAGCCGGAAGGGATTGCCAAGGTTTCAGAAAATGTTGGGGTGTTATGGGTTGAGCTGTATCCCCTCAAAATCCCTGTGTGGAAGCCTTAAACCCTAGCACTTCAGAATGTGACTGTATTTAGAGACAGAGTCTTTAAAAAGGTAATTAAGTTGGCTGGACGTGGTGACTCACGCCTGTAATCCCAGCACTTTGGGAGGCTGAGGCAGGCGGATCACTTGAGGTCAGGAGTTCGAGATCAGCTTGACAAACATGGTGAAACCCCGTCTCTACTAAAAGACAAAAATTAGCCAGGTGTGGTGGCAGGCGCCTGTAATCCTAGCTACTCGGGAGACTGTGGCAGGAGAATCGCTTGAACCCAGGAGGCACAGGTTGCAGTGAGACAAGATCGTGCCACTGCACTCCAACCTGAGTGACAAAGCAAGACTCCCTCTCAAAAACAAACAAACAAAAAAAAGTAGTTAAGTTAAAATAAGGCCATATACAGGTACAGTGGCCACACGTGTAATAGCATTTTGGGAGGCTAAGGCAAGAGGATGGCTTGAACCCAGGAGTTTGAGGTTGCAGTGAGCTGCGATCACGCCACTGCACTCCAGCCTGGGAGGCAGAACAAGACTCTGTCTCCAATAAAAAGCCAACACAAAAAGACGCCATCCACTTGATCCAGTAGGACAGACATAGGTAGAGATTAGGACATAGACATGCACAGAGGGACAACGACTGCCATCTACAGCCCAAGGGAGAAGCCTCAGAAGAAACCAGCCCTGCCCGCACCTTGATCATTTCCAGCCTCCAGAACTGAGAGATAATAAGAGTGTGCTGTTTCAGCCACCCAGTCTGTTGTGGCAGTCTATTTATTACGGCAGCCCTGGCGGACTAACAGGGAGTGGAGGACACACTCGCAATCGTGACTGCGGTACTGGCTGCACGGACTCATGCACATGTCAAGAATGATCAGGCTGCCCATTTTAATAGCTACAGTTCATCTCAACAAAGCTGCAAAACCACGTCATCCTCTGCAGGGAAATGCCACTCTCATAAAAGGCGAAGACATACTCAGGAGCTGTCCACATTCTGGATTAAAGAGGACTCAGGTCTCTGCAGCTACAGCATGGGAGTGAACGCACAGCCCAGGTGCCTGGTCTGCTAAAAGGAACAGCACTAGGCCTCGTGGCTGCCTGCACCATCCGTTTCTGGGAGTGGTTCTGACAGTACAGTGTGGCACTGACCCTGCGTGCCTCTGCTGAACCCCAATAGGCCAGGAGACTTCTCAGGTTCCTACCCACTCCCTGGCCCCCCAGGAGCAAGAGTAGTGGATTTCTTTTACACCATGTATGCTTCTAAAGCCCAATACTGGACATTAGAGAAGCACAGCTTCAGGGCCAAAGCCCCTGGTGAACTCCCTCTCATTTCAGCCCCACCTCCCTTTCACCCCTCCCCTCCCCATTCACCACACCTGCCCCCTTATCATTGTTTACACATGGCCAGAGCAGACCAGGAACTCCTACAGCAGGGCACAGAGTCTGGCAAAGTGCTGGTGGCCCATGCATCATGCAGGTTAGCAGAGAACTGCAAGGTGTCATCTCCGGATGCCTCTGGGTCCAGCCCATTTGCCCAACATCTTTACTCACTGGGTGCCAGGCCAAGTATAAGATTCAGCCAGCAGAATTGACCATGGGCCCTGGGGGAAGGTGCCAGCACTAAGAATAAGGACAGGGACAGGAAAGGAGGGTGTAGCTCCAGCCTTGCAGCTAGCTGGGCAGGTGCAGAGAGCAGGCAGACAGGGGGACAGCCACAGTAAGGCGAAGCAGAGGACTGTGTAGAAGCACGTGAAGGAAAGTGGGGAGCCCGCAGAGCGTGTGAGTGGTGGGAGCTGAGACTAGTCGGATTGGGGCTCTCAGTGTGAGTAAAGTGGAAGAGCTGGAGGGCTGGAGCTGAGGAAGGCAGTTCAGCCATGAAGGGCCGCAGTGGCCGCTGGGTGCAGCAGACAGCTGGAGCATGGCAGGGAATAGGCCACAACACAGAGGCCACTGGGGTGACCCCAGCAGGGAGGTGGTGCATTTTGCTCATGGACGCTTTCTGGACAGCACCACCCTCTCTAGGGGCCCTAAAAGCTTTGAGGCCTTGCCACAAACGATACAGAATACATACCCTCCTTGGCACAAGCCAGGCCGCCAGATCCCCCGCCAATCACCAGGAGATCATAGTCCCGCTGACCTGCTGAGAGAAGGGATGAGAGGTGGGAAGGAATGTCTGTCTGGTTAAACGTGGTATAGGATCTATTTCATCAGGATTGGAGACTCCATTCTGTGATGGTCAGGGGTGACAAGGCACCACACATCACAGCAGAAAGAGTGACTCGATACACATAGTCTGTGCAAATCCAGAGACCAAGCCATATGGTGGTGAGGTGGGCCGTGGGTGTGTGCAATCATCTTTGCAAATCACATGCACACCATGCCAACCACTCTGAACTCAAACTTCACCCAGTGTTCTGAGTCAGAATTAAAATATTTTCTTTTTTATTCTATTTATTTTTGAGACAGGATCTCACTCTGGCTTGGGGGAGGGATGAAAAGCGAGAAGGAACACGGTCAGCACAGGGCTGGGACACAGACCCGGAAGGGCCCCCACGACAGGGGCACAGTGGCACAATCACAGCTCACTGCAGCCTCTACCTCCTGGGCTCAAGTGATCCTCTAGCCTCAGCCTCCAGTATAGCTAGGACTACAGGCACCGACCACCACGTCCAGCTGAATTTTTTTGTTTTGTAGAGATGCGGTCTGGCTATGTTGCCCAGGCTAGTCTCAAACACCTGGCCTCAAGCAATCCTCCCACCTTGGCCTCCCAAGGTACTAGGATTACAAGCATGAGCCACCAAGGTGGACTAAAACATTCTCCTCAAGTCCACGTGCCTTTCAGTTGTGAAGGCTGCCCTCCATCACAAGTGAGCAAGAATAAAAGCACAAGCAGCCCCTGTCCCTCACAACTGGCCAGTGCACACAGCCAGGGTCTCGGTGTGCCCGGCTGCAGTCACCTAGGAGGGAAGCCACCCTGGGCACAGGGTGAGCTGCCTGGGCTCAGGTTTCATCCCTGGAATTCCTCTTGGGCTGGCTGTGGTGTCGCCTCACCTCGGTCCTCCGTGGTGGCTGACTGCACATAGTGCCACTTTCAGCCTTTTTAGCCTGCAAAAGGTGTCATCTGTGTTCAAGCTACTGGTGAGGAAGGCAGGCAAGGGGCAGCCAAAAAAGGGAGGGATGGAGAAGAAGGAAGTGGAAGGAGGAAGTGGAGAGGGGAAGTACACTGAACTGGACCTGAGGTCCGGTACACCCAGCACCAGGCACCAGCCCACTCCCTGCTGAAGGAAGGAAGTAATAACAGAAAGTCATCAGTCTGCGGGGTGAGGGCAGGGTGGGGACTGATGACAAGACTCTGAGGTATAAAACAAGCAGTGCGCTCACCCCCTCTGCAGATATGAGCCTGCCCAGATAAGAAGCACCACCCTCCCAGAGCACCTGGAGCTGGTCGCTGCTTCAGACAAGGCCAAGAGTTTCCATGATCAGAGTGGGGTCTGTCATCCAAGGCTGGGCAACCTGCCCACCACCTGCATCAGAGCCTAGCGTCTGCCGTGAGAAGGCTGCACCTATCTTTGCAGCCACCTTCACCTTCCTAGGCAGGCAGGCTGCAGAGAACATACCTGGAGTGCCATGTCTCTCCGCACCCTGGCTCTGCAGATGCCCCACAGACTGGGGTCTAGAACATGCACTCCTAAATGAAACAAGAGCTGGAGCCTATAGGAGACCTGGCTCACAGCTGAAAAAGCTTGGGAAGCTGCATCTAGGCACTCAGGCCATGGCCTGCAGCCAGCCTGCCCCACAGCCAAACCCATCCGCCGTTTCACTTGGCAGCCAGCATCTGAGTGCATGTGAGATGTGTGCGCACCTGTGGGAACTGACAGAGCCACAACTCGGTTCCAGCAGCCAGTCCAAAGCACACTCAATTCCTAACTCAACTCAAAGGCTTGGAAAGGCCTAAACTGTTGTAAATTATTCTGATAGCTTTAATATAAGTCTAGAGAACCAAGAACTGCTGGTCAGGTAGAAGCTGCCACGAGGTCCCCCGGAGAGCATGAACCTGCTGATGGAGGAGAGTGTCTCTCCTCCGGCTGCCTGGTAGCCAGAGGCTTTGCCCAGAACGTCCCTACCTTCCATGGCAGGTGACTGTCCTTCTTGTTGCCATAGCAGGGTTCTCGTTATGTCACCCTGCCCTGCAGCCTCGCACTGTGCCCTCTGTCTGCTATAGGGCAGGGTGAGCAGCTGTCTGTATGGATGTGCTTATCTTGGGCGGCTTGCTCTCCCCCTGTGCACACCCAGGAGCCCACTCGGGCTGATAAACACTGGCACAGGGGAGTCATTTGCAATCACAGGAGATCTGCCTTTAAGCACCTGGAAGGGCTTGGGTAGCCTGCTGGGGAGGAAGGACCCCAAAGTACCTCAAAGGTGGGTAGGGCAGATGCTGCTCTGTGGGAGGAAGGGCTGGGTGGCAGGTGTTACCTGGGGACACACCACTTGCGCACTCCAGTGTCCTGGGGAGCCTCATAACCTTGCCTTTCACCCACTTTAGCCAGGCATACCCTCTCCACCTGCAGGGCTTGGCCCCAGCAAGTGTCTGCCTTGCCTCTGCCTTCTGACACATTGTCCATTAATTTTCCGCTCCACTTTGAACCCACTGCCTGGTACAGGCCAGCAAAGAGCAGGCGCCCAGAGCTCATAGCAAGGCCCAAGAAAATGCAGCACTGCACCAGTGAAGGCAAGTGGAAGGGTCCTCCAAAATGTGCACCCACAGGCAGGCTGGCCACCTCAGGGGCCCTCCTGTATGGCTGCTCTATCTTGAGCTCTTTCCTGGCAGCAGGTATTGTCATTCTGGCTCCTGTTCAGGGGCTGCATCACCCACCCCCTCCAAGCCTGGGACGGGGCCAGTCTTCTTGCTCTAAAAGGAGAAACTGCAGGGCCTGCAGTCCCAGCTAGTGGGGAAAGCTGAGGCTGGAGGCTGAGTTAAGCCCAGGAGTTCAAGGCTGTAGTGAGCTATGATAGCACCACTGTACTCCAGCCTGGGTAACAGAGTGAGACTGTCTCAGAAAAAGAAAAGAAAAAAAACACACCCTGGGCCAGGCACAGTGGCTCACACCTGTGTTGCAGGAAGTCAGGGACCCCGAATGGAGGGATCAGCTGAAGCCATGGCAGAGGAACATAAATTGTGAAGATTTCATTTTAATATGGACATTTATCAATTCCCAAATAATACTTTTATAATTTCTTATGCCTGTCTTTAATCTCTTAATCCAGTTACCTTTGTAAACTGAGAATGTACGTCACCTCAGGACAACTGTGATAATTGTTAACTGTAGAAATTGATTGTAAAACCTGTGTGTTTGAACAATATGAAATCAGTGCACCTTGAAAAAGAACAGAATAACAGCAAGTTTTAGGGAACAAGGGAAGACAACCACAAGGTCTGACTGCCTGCAGGGTCAGGCAAAAGAGCCATATTTTTCTTCTTGCAGAGAGCCTATAAACAGACGTGCAAGTAGAAGAGATATTGCTAAATTCTTTTTCTAGCAAGGAATATTAAGACCCTGGGAAAGGAATGCACTCCTGCGGGGAGGTCCATAAACGGCCACTCTGGGAGTGCCTGTCTTACATGGTTGAGATAAGGACTGAAATATGCCCTGGTCTCCTGCAGTACCCTAAGGATTATTAGGGTGGGGAAAAAACTCTGCCCTGGTCAATTTGTGGTCAGACCAGTTCTCTGCTCTTGAACCATGTTTTCTGTTGTTTAAGATGTTTATCAAGACAACATGTGCATAGCTGAACATAGACCCTTATCAATAGTTCTGATTTTGCCCTTGTCCTATTTCCTGAGGCATGTGATCTTTGTTCCGCCTTTTGCCCTTTGAAGCATGTGATCTTTGTGACTACTCCCTGTTCATACACCGCTTCCCCTTTTAAAATCCTTAATAAAAACTTGATGGTTTTGTAGCTCAGGTGGGCATCACAGTCCTACCGGTATGTGATGTCATCCCCGGCAGTCCAGCTGTAAAATTCATCTCTTTGTACTCGTTCTCTTTATTTCTCTACTGGCCGACACTTATGGAAAATAGAAAGAATCTATGTTGAAATATTGGGGTTGGGTTCCCCTATCTGCCGCCCAATGTGGTTTTCTTTTTCCTAAGTGCATGTGGGAACCTGATTCCCTTTGGTAGGTGCGGAGAAACATTCATCAGTCCGGTCCACGGAAACACTTGTTTGCCTCCCTGATGATTGGTGAGTTGTCTGTGTATTGTCCGGGGTAACTATGGGTCACGTGGAGTCTAAACATTATGCTTATCTCTGCTATATTAAACTCCTGTTAAAACGGGGGAGTTCAGGTTCCCGTGGAAAATATGGTCACCCTATTCAGGGCGGTGGAAGAACACTGTCCTTGGTTTCCTGAAAAGGGAACATCAGATGTGGAACTATGGGATTGTGTTGGTGCAAAATTCCGGGAACTGGCCCCAACAGGAAATTATGTTCCCGTCACTATTTGAGGTGATTGGGCCTTCGCACGTGCCGTCGTAATGACATACCAATCCCATGACTCCCTGTAGTTACCACAATTTTCTGAATCTGGTGACCCTCTACTCCTTCCTCAGCTTTCCTCTCTTGCTCGGCCTTCGTTATCTGCTCAGTCTCTCGCTTTGTCTACTCCTCCCCCACCTGACAATACTGAGGATTCAATATCTAAGTCCAGTGACTTTGGTTTAACGTCTTATTTTTTATTTCTTTTCAAGAAGATCTTATTTCTTTTCAAGAAGAGCCGATACTTGTAGCTCCCATGGCCCTGACTTGGACAGACCAGGACCATATCCATGCTAACTCTTCCCTCTCCAAACCTTTGCAGTCTTTGCCTCCGGAGCCATCCAAACTACAATTTACCTGTAATTCTGCAGGCCCTCCCCCATCCACCACAGCCCCTCACCCTCCTGTCATTTCGGTCCTTCAACCCGTCACTTTGCCATCCACTCAACCTGCTTCTCTGTACCCTTCTTCAAACATGGATGCCCCTGCCACTCTGATTGCACAGGACTGGGCCAGTAATCACCAATATGCTTCTGCCTCTTCTGCTCCCCCAGTGCCCTTTTCTCACACTCTCATAACAGTCCAACCTCCTCAACCTCAGTTTCCCTTATCTACACACACTTTTCCTGTCACTTCTAGGCCAACTCCGTCTCATATGCCTGCTCTTGAAACTTCCATGCAATGCTTATTACGCCAAAATAAACAAACAAGTAGATGAGAGGCGTGAGCTTATCCGGTTGTGCTGGAACCTCCTAATGCTCAAGGGGTATAAGTGCGTCAATATGCGCTGCTCAATCTTACCTTTTTAAAAGAACTCAAGGATGCTTGTACTCAGTATGGTCCTACTTCTCCATATGTTAAAACGGTATTACAGACTCTTTGTACTGAGGTCATTTTGCTTCCTTTATACTGGGACCTTTTGGCAAAAGCTATGCTAACTCCATCTCAGCATTTACAATTCCGTAGCTGGTGGTCAGAGGAGGACCGCCTGCAGGCTCAGCTAAATCGGGCTGATGGCATTCCAATTACTCAGGCTCAGCTCACAGGCTCTGATAACACTCTGATACTACCATTCAATTAGGCTTTGATGCTCTCACCACGGAACAAGTAACAAAGCTGTGTATGAGAGCTTGGGATAAATTACGTGCCCCAGGCCAAGCTCCTGTTTCTTTTACTACGTTAAACAGGGTCACAATGAATTATATCCTGATTTTTTGGCTAAATTACAAGATGCTGTTGAAAAATCTCTCTGATGAGCACGCTCAAGGTATTCTCCTTCGTATGTCAGCTTTTGAAAATGCGAACCATGAGTGTAGAATGGCCACGTGTTCCGGCCAACGACAAAATTTACCTGATCATGAGGTGTTGCCTGCATATATTAAGGCTTGTGAAGGCATTGGATCAGACACAGACAAAGCTATTCTGTGGGCACGGGCCATGAAGGATGGCAACCAAACTGGCTCAACTGATTATTTTCTTGGAGCCTGCTATAATTGTGGTCAACTTGGTCACACTAAAAAAAAAACTGCACTGTTAAAAACTTAAAAGCAGCCAAGTCGGCTCAACAAACATGGTCAAATGCTCCTGCTACCATTTGCCTGTGTTGTCATAAAGGTAAACATTGGGCAAGTACTTGCCACTCTAAGTCTGATATAGATGAAAATCCCTTGCCACAGAACCAGGGAAATGGGAAGCGGGGCAAGTCCCAGGCTCCAATATCAAATGGGACACCTCAGACTCAGACCAACATTGCATTTCCCCTTCAAGCAGTCACAACACAGACCCCAGCACAAACAAATTTACCTACAGCCAACCCAGATGGGTCTCAGTCTCTTCTTCCCTCTCAGTACAATGTTTGTCTACCTCCACAGTAGGGGGCGGAGAGGTCGATCTCTGGAGTACCATTCCTCTAAATTTACCACCTAATTTTTTGCCTTTAATTGTCCCCATGGGGGTCACTGGCCCTTTACCTCAAGGTTCGGTGGGCCTGGTGTTAGGCAGGGCATCCACCTCTGCTAAAGGTATCATAGTTCATACCTGTCTCATTAATTCTGATTCCTCTGATGAGATTAAACTCATCGTGTCTGCCAAAGTTCTTGTTTCCATTCTGGCTGGTAAGTCCACTGCTCAATTACTTTTACTACCTAATATTGTTTTAAACAAAGGAGATAAGACACGGGGTCCTGGGATGGGCTCCGGTGGTGAAAAAGCCACTTATTGCATTAATGTAATTGCTAAACAACGACCCACCTACACTATACACATTCAAGGAAAAAAGTTTGAGGGCCTAGTAGATACCGGGGCTGCGGTTTCTATTGTTTCCTCTAATTTATGGCCTTCCTCCTGGCCTAAACATCCCGCTAACATGAGATTAGTAGGTGTTGGAAAAGCTGATGAAGTTCACCAGAGTATGTTTATCTTGCCTTGCACTGGCCCTGATGGTCAAAAGGGAACAATTCACCTTATATCACACCAATCCCCATTAATCTTTGGGGCACAGTGGGGGTCTGAAATTAATATTCCACATAACTCTTATAGTGCTCCCAGTCAACATATAATGGAAAACATGGGGTTTGTTCCCAGAGTCGGTCTCGGTCCAAAACCTGAAAAAATTACTAAACCTCTTCAAGTTACTGTAAAAGAAGACAAGGCTGTTTTAAAAGCATAATTTAACCACTCCCCGCTCCCAATTACATTTAGCATTGTTTACTTTAAACTTTCTAAATGTTCCTAAAGAAAATACTCTGACTGCAGCTAAATACCATTATACAGGCAAAGAATTCTCCCTAAATGAAGGCAAGCCAGTGTCACGGAAAAACTCCAAACCAATACCTGGGAACCTGGAACAATTATAACGTGGGAAGAGGGTATGCTTGCATTTCACCAGGATATCATCAATCCCCTGGTCTGGGTGCCCACTAGGAGACTTAAACTTTGTGTGAATACTGACAATAAAACCACAGGGGCCGGGCGCAGTGGCTCAAGCCTGTAATCCCAGCACTTTGGGAGGCCGAGACGGGCAGATCACGAGGTCAGGAGATCGAGACCATCCTGGCTAACACAGTGAAACCCCGTCTCTACTAAAAAATACAAAAAACTAGCTGGGCGAGGTGGCAGGCGCCTGTAGTCCCAGCTACTGGGGAGGCTGAGGCAGGAGAATGGCGTGAACCCGGGAGGCGGAGCTTGCAGTGAGCCGAGATCCGGCCACTGCACTCCAGCCTGGGCGACACAGCAAGACTCCGTCTCAAAATAAATAAATAAATAAATAATAAAAACCACAGGGAAGAGACNTTTTTTTTTTTTTTTTTTTCTAGCTACTTTTGGCTATCAGAAAAAAATAATTAAAATTTTGTACACTGGCCGGGCGCAGTGGCTCAAGCCTGTAATCCCAGCACTTTGGGAGGCCGAGACGGGCAGATCACGAGGTCAGGAGATCGAGACCATCCTGGCTAACACAGTGAAACCCCGTCTCTACTAAAAAATACAAAAAACTAGCTGGGCGAGGTGGCAGGCGCCTGTAGTCCCAGCTACTGGGGAGGCTGAGGCAGGAGAATGGCGTGAACCCGGGAGGCGGAGCTTGCAGTGAGCCGAGATCCGGCCACTGCACTCCAGCCTGGGCGACACAGCAAGACTCCGTCTCAAAATAAATAAATAAATAAATAATAAAAACCACAGGGAAGAGACGTCTGCATCAAAGACCGCCCTCATACCTGGTGAGATCTGTGCTGACTCCTCAGAAACTGGCACGCCAAATCAAAATGGGTCTGGTTCAATCCTCCCTAATGGCAACGGAGACCCCTCCAACTAATCCCACTTCTCCTAATTCCCTCTTTTTCTCCTTATGAACCTAAAAATCTCACCATTTCTATTAGCCTGAAAATAACATCCCTCTGTTCTTCTGTTCTTCTTTTCCTCTTTCAGCACTGGATCTTGCTTACAATAGGTTTTATTTAATAACTATCTTCCTTATACTTTCTGTCTCACCAGTTTCCCCTCAAACTGATTTACCTGCTACACAAAACCATTCTTATTGGGCTTATGTGCCTTTTCCTCCACTTATTCAACCTCTCATCTGGATGGATGCTCCTGCGGAAATCGATACTAATGATAGCGTGTGGATGTCTGGTGCTACAGATGACCGTTGCCCTGCTCAACCAGGAGAAGAAGGCACTGCATTTAATGTTACTATGGGTCACAAATACCCTCCTCTGTGCCTCGGACATGCACCTGGTTGTATCCATCTAGAAACTCAAGTCTGGGCTGCTTGTCTTCCAGAGAGATTAGCTACAGGGAAATGGGGACATTTGGTCTCCGGCCTCCCCCTTTCTCCTTTAAGACAAATAAAAAGGGGAGTAGTAGGAGATACCCTATACTTTCAATATAAACCTGTAGAAAAACCATGTCCTAAAAATTTTGAGGGCCCATCTAAAACTTTAATTTGGGAAGTTTGTATTAACTCACATGCACTAGTATTAAAGAATGACTCGGCCGGGTGCGGTGGCTCATGCCTGTAATCCCAGGCATGAGATTTGGGAGGCCGAGGCAGGTGGATCACGAGGTGAGGAGATAGAGACCATCCTGGCTAACACAGTGAAACCCTATCTTTACTAAAAATACAAAAAATTGGCCGGGCATGGTGGTGGGCGCCTGTAGTCCCAGCTACTCGGGAGGCTGAGGCAGGAGAATGGCATGAATCCGGGAGGCAGAGCTTGCAGTGAGCCGAGATCACACCACTGCAGTCGAGCCTGGGCGATAGAGCGAGACTCCGTCTCAAAAAAAAAAAAAGACTCACATGGTTTAGTAATAGACTGGGCACCAAAGGGCTATTTAAAAAACAATTGCTCCTCTGGCAGAAGGGAATGCCTGGCGGCTACTTATTTTATTTCTTACTGGGAGGAACAGGATCATCATCCTATTTTTTTTTTTTTTTTTTGAGACGGAGTCTGGCTCTGTCGCCCAGGCTGGAGTGCTGTGGCCGGATCTCAGCTCACTGCAAGCTCCGCCTCCCGGGTTTACGCCATTCTCCTGCCTCCGCCTCCCAAGTAGCTGGGACTACAGGCGCCCGCCTCGTCGCCCGGCTAGTTTTGTATTCTTTAGTAGAGACGGGGTTTCACCGTATTAGCCAGGGTGGTCTCGATCTCCTGACCTTGTGATCCGCCTGTCTCGGCCTCCCAAAGTGCTGGGATTACAGGCTTGAGCCACCGGGCCCGGCCTATCATCCTATTTTGCATAGAAGGTTCAGCTCACTCTTTCCCTTCAGATGGGAAGATAAGGGCATTATCCCCCTGAGGCCTTGTATGATATTCCCCATTCTGAGCCCAGAACGCCCAGAACTTTAGAAATTGGCTATTGCCATGTCTGGACTGCGAGTGTGGGAAGGGGAAATTTTTCTGTCTGTTGTTCCCACTACCGTCCCTCACATCCGTGATTCTGAACCCCATGATCCCATAATAAATCCCCTTTGAACCTTTTTCCTCTTTTTGATGCCGATTCCCCCTTTATTGGACTCCACTAGCACGGGTGCATTTAACCTTCCTGAGCTTGCCCACCGGACACATGCAGGCAAGAAGCTTTGAAAGATAGAGTGCCCTGGCCGAGGGTTCCAGGTCTCAGCAAGGCCACGAGGTGGTGACTGCCTCCCAGAACTCTGTTGGGCCACCCTTCGTCCTGGAGATCCCCAAAACCTCCATAGCAACAGCTCTGCCCATTCACACATGCAGTCAGCCCTCCCTCCCGCGTCCACCGCCGGCTGAGGGCCAGCCACCCTGCCTCCCATAGCCACCACCCCTGGGAAGGAGCCCTGACCCCGTCCTTACACCCCTCTACAATCACTGCCTGTGGGGAGAGCTACTCGCTGTCACAGGCATCCAGGGGGCAGGGTCAAGGGGCCCCTGCATGGGGGACCATATTGTCGTGCATGGAATGAAACTGGCTACACATAACAGATATGGTGGCGCTTTGGCGAGCTGTGGGGGAGTCTGTCCTACAGGGTGAGGTTTGAACCCTCCTGAGTGACCAGACACCCAGCGTCCGCTTCAAGTGCTCAGTTATAATTATTGTCCGGATTTGGTCAACTGTTCCTCAGGGGGTCCAGGAGGATACGTGTGTCCTCCCCTTGCTCTGTGCAGCCTCTAACCTCTACAGTCTACTAGGGGTCTGGGAAGAAGGTGGGAAGTCTGGCCAGTGGGGCCGGTGGCTGGTGACCTCAGGAAGTGGGATATCATCATCTTCAGAACTGTAGTTGTTACTGGGACACCAGCTCCGGGAGACCACAGGCGCAGCCAGCACAGCAGGACCTTAGACAAGGCTGGGCTCACTTTCCCCATCTGGGAAGGGGGCTGCCTGTGGCTAGAAGCGGCCCGAACTCCTGAGCAAGACTAGACCAAGAGGCCGATGTATGGACACCCTCGTGTGGGTACCCCCACGGGGCCACCGCCGCGCGGACACCCTCACGAGGACACTCCGGCCGCGCGGACACCTACCACGGGGACGCCCCGACCCCATCCTACCTGCCGCGCCCCGCGCCGCGACCCGCACCCCGCCCGCCACGGCCTGCGTCCGCCACCGGAAGCGCCCTCCTAATCCCCGCAGCGCCACCGCCATCGCCGCCATTCTCGCGGGGCTTCTCGGGCGGCTGGGGCTGCCCGCCGCGCTGCCTGCGCCGGACCGGGGCGGGTCAAGTCCCGGGCGCGCCGCCGCGGTAGAGGTGAGAGCGCCGGCCAGAACCCGGCCGAACGGGTCAGGATTCGGGGCGGGGGCCTTCAGACCTAGGGTGGAACATTGGGATAGGGTGTGGGGAATTCGGACCGCTGTGAAGGGATCTGACTTTGGGTGGGGGTCTCCGGACTTGGGGTGGGGGATGTGGATGGGGACTGGGGCATTCGAAGCGCTGTAAAGGGATCTGACTTTCGGTGAGGGTCTCCGGACCTGGGGTGAGGGATCTGACTTGGGGTGGGGAGCCCTGGATGGGGAGTGAAGAATTCGGACCTCGGTGAAGGGATCCGACCTATGGTGGGGGGTCTCCGAACCTGTGTTGAGGAGCTCCGGATGGGGGTGGGGAATTCGGACCTTGGGTGGGGATCTTTGGACCGGGGTGGGATCGCCAGACTCCTTGTGGAAGGCTGAGGTTGAAGATCTGTGCTGGGATGAGGGGCTCCAGATACACCTGGGAAATCCTGCTTCAAGACTGGGTTGGGGGTCCAGACCAGGAGGATAAGCCTGTCCCTGGAGTAGGGCTTGACCTGGTGAGGGTGTGGCAGAGTCACAGGGGAGGGTCCCACTTGGTCCTTGGGCTGGGATCAGACTCTCAGAGCTGGAGAGTTGCAGGGGGCCTGGGGGAGGGTCTGAGGAGCCCCAGACTCAGAGGGCCTAACCTGTTGGAGGCCTTGGGGTACCCCAGGGCCTTTCCCTGCAAGAGAATGGCTGCCCCACCAGGAAGGGGCCCAGGACTCCCCAGGGTAGGGGGCTGTGTGGTGCGCAGGACCACGTGGGAATGGTAGAGAAAGGGGAAGTCATTCTGGGCCTGCCTTGCTAACGAACCTGCTTTTTGGATTTTTCCACCCTGGGATTTTTTGTGTCCTGTTGCTGTTTATTGTTTAAAGTGACCCCCCAAGCCTGAGGGACCATAGGAGCTGCCCTGCGGAGCCCAGTGAGACACTAGTTAATGGAGAAAAAACAGCTTTTACTTGATAACTACTGACAACATGAGAAAAAGCTGGCTCCATGCTGATTTGACTAGAGGTGCCTGGAGTTTAAAGGGAGAGTGAGGGAGTGGGAAGGGGTGGGGACTCAGTAGAGTTAGGGAAACAGAAAATCACCAAAACTGGGAAGGGAGGGTCAGCCCCTGTGGAACCAACTGATATGGGTTTGCCACTGGGGCTTACCGAAGTCAGGCCCCCAACCTCCCACAGAGACTGGGAGACAGGGGCCCCATCCTCAGGTGTTGGCTGGAACACACAGGAAATTCTTGTGGCAGCCTTGAGCTTCTCAGGCAGGCACTTTTAAAGGGGGCTAGGGCCGGGCGCGGTGGCTCAAGCCTGTAATCCCAGCACTTTGGGAGGCCGAGACGGGCGGATCACAAGGTCAGGAGATCGAGACCATCCTGGCTAATACGGTGAAACCCCGTCTCTACTAAAGAATACAAAATACTAGCCGGGCGACGAGGCGGGCGCCTGTAGTCCCAGCTACTTGGGAGGCGGAGGCAGGAGAATGGCGCGAACCTGGGAGGCGGAGCTTGCAGTGAGCTGAGATCCGGCCACCGCACTCCAGCCTGGGCGGCAAAGCCAGACTCCGTCTCAAAAAAAAATAAATAAATAAATAAAGGGGACTAGGATCGTTCTGGGAATGTGGCCTTGAGCTGTTAGGAGCTGTTAGTGTTCATTCCAGTCTAGATAGGCCAGGGCGAGGCCCAGTGGAGAAGGGGACCCCAAAGAGCCTGGCTGGAGTGTGGGGAGGGAGGGTCTTGTCAGTACCCCTCCTGTGCAAGAAGAGCAGAGACATACTTCTTTCCTCTCAACAGTACCCCTCTGTTTCACATGTCCGTGTGAAGAGATCACCAAACAGGCTTTGTGTGAGCAACATGGCTGTTTATTTCACCTGGGTGCAGGCGGGCTGAGTCCGAAAAAGCAGTCAGCAAAGGGTGGTGGGATTATCATTGGTTCTTATAGGTTTTGGGATAGGCGGTGAAGTTAAGAGCAGTGCTTCGGGGCAGGGGTAGATCTCACAAAGTACATTCTCAAGGGTGCGGAGAATTATAAAGAAACTTCTTAAGGGTGGAGGAGATTATAAAGAACCTTTTTTAGGATGGGGGAGATTACAAACTACATCGATCTGTTAGGGTGTGGCAGAAACAAATCACAATGGTGGAATGTTGTCAGTTAAGCTATTTTCACTTATTTTGTGGATCTTCAGTTGCTTCAGGCCACCTGGATGTACATGTGCAAGTCACTGGGGATATGATGGCTTAGCTTGGGCTCAGAAGCCTGACACCCTCCATTTTCTGTTCTGTGTTGTGTTCATAAAGTACCAGCGGGACCATCTATTGAGACTTGGTAGCAAAGAATTTTTGCTGGATGCAAGCAGTCAGGCATTTAATGAGGAAACAAAAATAGTAGCGGGCTGGGCACGGTGGCTCATGTCTGTAATCCCAGCACTTTTGGAGGCCAAGGAGGATCATTTGAGGCCAGGAGTTTGAAACCAGCCTGGGCAACATAAAGACCCTATCTCTATAAAAAATCAAAAAATTAGCCCAGTGTGGTGGGATGGGCCTTTAGTTCCAGCTACTTGGGAGGCTGAGGTGAGAAGATCGTTTGAGTCTGGGAGGTGGAGGCTGCCGTGAACCGTGATCTTGCCTGTATACTCCAGCCTGAGCAACAGAGAGAGGCCCTATCTTAAGAAAAAAAAAAAAAGAAAGAAAAAACAAAGATGAATGGTTGAAGCTGTCGATAAACCCAGTTTTTGAGCCTGCAGGGCAGCAGTTGAGGTTTCCCGCCCTTGGGCCCTAACAAGGCCAGCAGGGGCACTCAGGGATTTCCTGGGCTGTGGTGTGAAGTTTGTGATGATGGCATAGGTATCGGTATCCCAGTTGTGGTTACTTTCTGGAGAGAACATGGGGCATGCAGGAACTGGAGGGGGGTCTTCCTGGGCGGTCTGTGTGGCAGCGGCTCCAGACCAAAAGCTGCCTGTGGATAATCTGTTGTGGTGCTGAGTTCTTTCAAGTTTATATCAAGTATTCTGGCTTCAATCTGCAGGGCTTTTTTTTTCAGATCCTGGGGGCAAAGGGCAGCTACAAGACCACCTGAGTCCCAGTGGGGATTTGAGTTCTTGGTGACACCAAGTCAGCAAGGAGACAAATTGGAAATGTCAGTCTGGAGAGAGTGGTAGGTAGCCAGATACTGAAGGGAAGTAGATGGGAGGATTTGGTAAGGGCTGGCGTGTAGGAAGGCAGTGACAGTCCAAGAGACAGGCAGATCATAAAACCTCAAGGATAGGCTCTGTGGCTCATGCCTGTAATCCCAAGCACTTTGGGAGGCCGAGGTGGGCAAATCAGCTGAGTCCAGGAGTTCAAGACCAGCCTGGCCAACATGGCAAAACCCTGTCTCTACTAAAATTACAAAACATTAGCCGGGCATGGTGGTGCATACCTGTAATCCCAGCTACTCAGGAGGCTGAAGCAGGAGAATTGCTTGAACCTGGGAGGTGGGGGGGCTGCAGTAAGCCAAGATCGTACCACTGCACTCTAGCCTGGGCAACAAAAGTTAAAGTCCGTCTCAAAAAAAATTAGGCTGAGTGTGGTGGCTCACACCTGTAATCCCAGCACTTGGGAGGCCAAGGCGGGTGCATCACAAGGTCAGGAGATGGAGACCATCCTGCCTAACACGGTGAAACCCCGTCTAGTAAAAATACAAAAAATTAGCTGGGTGTGGTGGCAGGCACCTGTAGTCCCAGCTACTCAGGAGGCTGAGGCAGTAGAATGGTGTGAACCCAGGAGGCAGAGCTTGCAAGGAGCCGAGATCACACCACTGCACTCCAGCCTGGGCAACAGAGTGAGACACCGTCTCAAAAAAA
>NW_016818280.1:328279-368190 GCF_001698545.2 Rhinopithecus bieti | reverse complement strand
AAAAAAAAAAAAAAAAAAAAAAAAAAAAAAAAAAACACCTCAAAGAGTGAACTAGACTAGGATCTGATAACTCCCAAGAGGGTGTTATATTTCTCCACTGAAGCATAGCATTTCTCTTTACTTCCCTTTTTGATTGAAGATAATCAAAGTAAGATTACTGTTATTTACCAAGTAATTCTGCTCTCATTAAATTTGGCCTGTTTATTTACATAAATGCAGCACGAATGGTAATTGACCACACAGGCCTTTTTAAGTTTGCTGAAACTTTTAATAGGGAATCTTAGATTGAGCTTTTAAAAGCCTTTTGAGGTTAGGAAGCCAAGCCAAGAACTTCCAACCAGACTTCACCTGCAGTGCCTATAGATTTGGGTGAATTCCTCTCTTCTCAAGGTCCCTGAAATATCCCAAGGTTCCTGGGCCTCAGAACCTTGGGATATTTGGAAGAGACTTTCCTTACTCACATGTAAGACCAAGAACCCCTTAAGCCAGATACCAGGCTAGATTTTTCAAGAGCTTTTTGCAAGCAATGGCTCCACAAAGTCAACCTGAAAGCCATCTGGTCATACTTGATTCTATGTACATCATTCTCAAACAGGACATTCCAGTCCAAGCCTTGGTAATATAGCCGGTGTTTCCAATTGTGTCCTGTTACAAGGAGAATAGATTCTTATTGAAGTTATGCGATAACTATATTGCCATGAAAATAGGAATACTCAATAATAGTTTCTGATTTTTGGAGGGATCAGGCCGGAAGACAAAGATAATTGCTTTAATTTTGTTTAGAGAAGTATCATTTACTATAATATTATAGGTTAAGAGAAAAAGGAAAGGTTTCTTTTTTTTTTTGAGGCGGAGTCTCGCTCTGTCCCCCGGGCTGGAGTGCAGTGGCAGGATCTCGGCTCACTGCAAGCTCCGCCTCCCGGGTTCACACCATTCTCCTGCCTCAGCCTCCCGAGTAGCTGGGACTACAGGCGCCCACCACCACGCCCGGCTAATTTTTTGTATTTTAGTAGAGATGGGGTTTCACTGTGTTAGCCAGGATGGTCTCGATCTCCTGACCTCGTGATCCACCCGCCTCGGCCTCCCAAAGTGCTGGGATTACATGCATGAGCCACCATACCGGCCTGCTGTGTTAACTTCTAACAAGGCCTAAATAGCATTTTTATTATTTTTTTTTTTTTTGACAGAGTTTTGCTCTTGTCACCCAGACTGGAGTACACGATCTCAGCTCACTGCAACCTCTGCCTCCCTGGTTCAAGCAATTATCCTGCCTCAGCCTCCCGAGTAACTGGGACTACAGGTGCCCACCACCACACCAGGCTAATTTTTGTATTTTTAGTAGAGACAGGGTTTCACCATGTTGGGCAGGCTGGTTTTGAACTCCTCACCTCAGATGATCTACCCACCTCTGCCTCCCAAAGTGTTGAGATTACAGGCGTGAGCCACCGCGCCTGGCCCTAAATAGCATTTTTTATTTGACAGCACGTTGCATGAAATTATGTAGGGACCAGCCCTACAGGGTCTGTGGGTTTTTCTCCCTGTATGCAGAGATGAGAGATCCTAGAAATAAAGACACAAGACAAAGAGAAGAAAAGACAGCTGGGCCCAGGGACCACTAACACCAAGGTGCAGAGACCAGTAGTGGCCCCAAATGCCAGGCTGTGCTGTTATTTATTGGATACAAGGCAAGGGGGTAGGGTAAGGAGTGTGAGCCATCTGCAATGATAGGTAAGGTCACGTGGGTCATGTGTCCACTGGACAGGGGGCCTTTCCCTGTTTGGCAGCCGAGGCAGAGAGAGAGAGGAGACAGCTTACGCCATTATTTCTGTATTTCAGAGACTTTTAGTACTTTCGCTAATTTTGTTACTGCTATTTAGAAGGCGTAGCCAAGTGTAAAGGATGGAAAATGAAGGCGGACCGGGAGCGTGACCGCTGAAGCACAGCATCACAGGAAGACGGTTAGGCCTCCGGATAACTGCGGGCGGGCCTGACTGATGTCAGACCCTCCACAAGAGATGGTGGAGTAGAGTCTTCTCTATCTCCCCTGGGGAAAGGGAGACTCCCTTTCCCGGTCTGCTAAGTAAGGGGTGCTTTTTCTAGGCACTGACGCTACCGCTAGACCAAGGTCTGGTTACTAGACCAAGATCTGCTAACCAGCATCTTCCCAGGCGCTGACGTTACTACTAGACCAAGGAGCCGTCTAGTGGCCCTGTCGGGCATAGCAGAAGGCTCACACTCTTGTCTTCTGGTCACTTCTCACTGTGTCCCTTCAGCTCCTATCACTGTATGACTTGGTTTCTCCTAGGTTATGATTGTAGAGCGAGGATTATTATAATATTGGAATAAAGAGTAATTGCTAAAAACTAATGATTAATGATATTGATATATAATCATATCTATAATCTGTATCTAGTGTAACTATTCTTATTTGATATATTTTCTTTATTATACTGGAAGAGTTTGTCCCCTTGGTCTCTTGCCTCGGCACCTGGGTGGCTTGCTGCCCACAAAATTTGCCATTGAAGTAAACCTAGTTAGTTTAACATCTCTCTTACAAGGTCACAGGACAGATCCTCTGAGGTCTTTCAGGGGCCCTCCAGGAAATCTCAAGTCAGTTTGCGATCAAGACAATGTCATAGGCCACATACAGTGGCTCACGCCTATAATCCCAACACTTTGGGAGTCCGAAGAGGGAGGATTGCCTGAGCCCAGGAGTTTGAGACCAGCCTGAGAAACATGCTGAGGCCCTGTCTCTACAAAAAAAAAAAAATGAAAAATTAGCTGGGCATGGTGGTACATGTCTGTAGTCTCATGTACCCTGAAGACTGAGGCAGGAGGATCACTGGAGCCCAGGAGTTCAAGGCTGCAGTGAGCTGTAATTGTACCACTGCACTCCAGCCTCGGTAACAGAGTGAGACTCTGTCACTGAAAAAAATTTAGGCCAGGTGCAGTGGCTCATGCCTATAATCCTAGCATTTTGGGAGGGCAGATCACCTGAGATCAGGAGTTTAAGACCAGGCTGGCCAACATGGCAAAACCCCATCTCTACTAAAAATACAAAAATTAGCTGGGTGTGGTAACATGTGCTTGTGGTCCCAGCTACTTGGGAGGCTGAGACAGAAGAATTGCTTAAGCCTGGGAGGCAGAGGTTGCAGTGAGCCCAGATCACACCATTGCACTCCAGCCTGGGTAACAGAGCAAGACTCTGTCTCAAAAAAAAAAAAAAAAAAAAAAAATTTAAAGAAACTTTATACATAAATACATTCAATGATTATGAGATCAATTCTAGCCAGCTTTGACCTCATAAACATAACAATTCTTTTCTGCAGACTTTCTTGAGGCCAGGAGTTCAAGACCAGCCTGGGAAACATAGGGATAACTTTCTGTATCCATTCACGTTTGGTTTTGTTTTGAGACAGGATCTCAGTCTGTCACCCAGGATGGAGTGCAGTGGCGAGATCTCAGTTCACTGTAGCCTCGACCTCCTGGGCTCCAGCGATCCTGCTGCCTCAGCCTCCCAAGTAGCTGGGACTATAGGCATGTACCACCACACCAGGCTAATAATTTTTGTGTGTTTTTTTTTAACAGAAACAGGGTTTTACCAGTTACCCAGGCTTGTCTCGAATTCCTGGGCCATTCACGCTTTGTCCTATATTTTCTTCTTTTGTAATTTTACTTCAGGACAAAATTACATCGCTTTCTTTAACAAAAACACTCTACATTCTTTGCATACTTTTCATATAAAAACACATCCTATTTTCCTCCCATACTTTGTATACAAAATTGTTTCCCTCATTCTTACTGTTTCTAGGAGTTTTGTTTTCATACATTGATTATAATTTTTAACCATTAGTAAACGGTATTTTTTTTTTTTTTTTTTTAAAGAGACAGTCTTGCTGTGTTGCCCAGGACTCACTGCACCCTTGAACTCCCGGGCTCAAGTAATTCTCTGACCTCAGCCTCCCAAAGCACTGAGATTACAGGCATGAGTCACCACGCCTGGCCATAACTTATATTTTACAGAGAAAAGCAGGAAGAAGACAATTGGAAATTGTCTGTCATTTAGCAGTTTATTAGCAAATTTTATGGAATATACCGTCTTATAATCTCCTTTTTATAGTGCAAAAGTGCCAAGAACATGTTAACAGGCCAGAATACCTTTAGCCAGTCTGTACCATATAAAGAAGCCAAAAGTACAAAAGTTATGCTTAATAATGAATGTTTCAGCACTTTCTCCTGTTCAGGTATTATTTAGATATTCAATGAATGTCTATTATCTAACTTCACTTAGTATGACTCTGAGGTTGAAAGTTACTGAAAAGATCTTGGGAGCCTTTTTAGGCCAACATATTATCAAATGCAGTTAACAAAACACAACTCACTAGTTTATATAAGAGCTAGTTCTCACTTTTTTTTTACTGTATTTTATGTTTTCTTTTTTCTTTTTTTTTTGTAGAGACAGGGTCTTGCTGTGCTGCCCAGACTGGTCTTGAACTCCTAGCCTCAAGTGATCTACCTACCTTGGCCTTCCAAAGTGCTGGGATTACAGGTGTGAGCCACCACCCAGCCCTGTTTTATATGTTTATCCGCTATGTTTCTGGCAAATTGGGCAAATTAAGGGACACTTGCTCAGTGTGAGGGGAAGACTTTCTACCTGTATTTGTGGATATGACCTTTATGACTTGTTTTGCCCTGCTGGATGACTGATTGCATGTTTCCAGTGAGCTCAGCTGGTTGCTTTTGTGGGTCCCTGAGGCCCTGCGAGCCCCTGATGGAGCAGGAAGCCTAAAGTTCCAGGGACCGTGGGGAGTTGAGGGGCGGGAGGGGAAGAGAGAGGCCTGCAGCGGGGCCGAGGGGTGGAGGCCAGACTTGAAGGGGGTGTCTCCTTCAAGAGAAAGTAGGGGGGTGTGGAGGTGATCGGAAGGGAGAGGCCTGAGAGGAGCTAGTTTGGGGAGATCTCAGGTATCCCAAAGGAGCCACTGACTTCCAAATTATCCTTGGTAAAGTCACATCAACAAGGAAGGAAGCAGACAGAGGCGTGCTTGTTCTTAGCAGTTTTGTTTTCATATGCTGATTAAAGTAGTGCAGAGGGCGTGATCAGCAAGGCTCCAGTAAGAAGGTCCCACGGAAGGAGCAGGAACACAGAACAGAGCGGGCAAGACAGCTCCACCAGGAGTCAGGAGTGATTCCCCTCTAGGAACGAGGCGCCAGGAAGAAGAACTTCCAGCCCAGGAGGTAGGTAGCCTGGGACTCTCGGGACCTCAGAGCCTTACTCAGAATCATAAGAAGCAATGTCTGTCCTCACTGCTGCATCCAATGTTCTTCTGGAGCATTGGGTTACAAGTCAATCCATGTGACTCCCGCATGAGCAGGCAGAGTGGAGATAACACGGATAGATGCGGGCTCCAGTTGTTGCATCCGAGGGTCCGCTGGATGGTGGTTCCCATCCAGATCCAAGTCCTGACCCCTGATCACAGAGAAACACAGCCAGACATTAAAGTGGTAAGGACAGAAATTATAATATTTGGTGACCAGTGACAGGAGGGGAGAGAGCCAAGCTCCCCTCTGATTTGTGCAAAGAAGTGGAGAGTGGGGAGGAAGAACAGCAGGGACTCAGGAGTGAGGAAAGAGGAAAATTACCAAAAGCAGGAAGGGAGGGTTAGCCTTGGGAAACCGATCTGGGTTTGCCACGGGGGCTTACTGAAGTCAGGCCCCCAATCCCACAGAGACTGGGAGACAGGGGCCCCATCTTCAGGTGTTGGCTGGAACACACAGAAAATTCTCTTGGTAGCCGTGAGTTTCTCAGGCAAGCGCTTTGAAGGGGGCTGGGATCATTTTAGGAATGTGGCCTTGAGCTGTTAGAAGCCATGTGCAGTATGGCTCACACCTGTAATCCCAGCACTTTGGGAGACTGAGGCTGGAGAATCACTTGAGGCCAGGAGTTTAAGACCAGCCTGGGCAATGTAGCAAG
This sequence comes from Rhinopithecus bieti, assembly GCF_001698545.2. Lineage (NCBI taxonomy): Eukaryota > Metazoa > Chordata > Mammalia > Primates > Cercopithecidae > Rhinopithecus > Rhinopithecus bieti. The sequence continues at coordinate 362,219 of NW_016818280.1, read as the reverse complement.
ACGCTGTCTCTACAAAAATAATTTTTTTAAATTAGCCAGGCACTGTGGCATGCCCCGGTGTAGTCCCAGTTACTCAGGAGGCTGAAGTGGGAGGACTGCTGGAGCCCAAGAGTTCAAGGTTGCAGCAAGCTGACTGCACCACTGCACTCCAGCCTGGGCGGCAGAGGTGATCATGCCACTGCACTCCAGTTTGGACGACAGAGCGAGACTCTGTCTTTTTTGAAAAAAAAAAAAAAAAAAAAAAAGGCCAGGCGCGGTGGCTTAAGCCTGTAATCCCAGCACTTTGGGAGGCCGAGGCGGGCGGATCATGAAGTCATGAGATCGAGACCATCCTGGCTAACACGGTGAAACCCCGTCTCTACTAAAAAATACAAAAAACTAGCCGGGTGAGGTGGCGGACGCCTGTAGTCCCAGCTACTCAGGAGGCTGAGGCAGGAGAATGGCGTAAACCCGGGAGGCGGAGCTTGCAGTGAGCTGAGATCCGGCCACTGCACTCCAGCCCGGGTGACAGAGCGAGACTCTGTCTCAAAACAAAACAAAACAAAAAGGCCAGGTGCAGTGGCTTACGCCTGTAATCCCAGAACTTTGGGAGGCCGAGGTGGGTGGATCACAAGGTCAGGAGTTCAAGAGCAGTCTGACCAACATGGTGAAACCTTGTCTCTACTAAAAATACAAAAATTAGCTGGGCATAGTGGTGTAAGCCTGTAATCCCAGCTACTCAGGAGGCTGAGGCAGGAGAATCGCTTGAACGTAGGAGGCAGAGGTTGCAGTGAGCTGCGATCGCGCCACTGCACTCCAGTCTGGGTGACAGAGTCCATCTCAAATAAATAAATTAATCAATTAATTTAAAAACGAAGCAGCAGCAGCTTTGTTAGTGTTTGTTCAAGGACTGATAGGCCTAGGTGAGGCTCAGCTAAGAAACGTGCTCAGAGGAGCCTGGCCGGAGTGTGATGGAGGAGTCTTTGTCCAGGCTGCTGCCATGGTGGGCCTCAGACCTCATGGCCTGGGTGCTGGGGGTGGGGCTGCCACCCAGCCTTGAGGAGAGCAATGAGGAGGTCAGATTCCACTCACATCCAGTGCGGTCTGGACGCAGGCCTGGCCTACAGCCTGGTCCTGATGCCTGGGCTTTGTTTTTTTGTTGCTGTTTTTTCGAGACGGTGTCTCTCTCTGTCGCCCAGGCTGGAGTGCAGTGGCGTGACCTCAGCTCACTGCATACTCCGCCTCCCGGATTCACACCATTCTCCTGCCTCAGCCTCCTGAGTAGCTGGGACTACAGGCGCCCGCCACCACGCCTGGTTCATTTTTTTTTATTTTTAGTAGAGGCAGGGTTTTACCATGTTGGCCAGGCTGGCATGTCACCTCACTAGGCATGCCCAGGTCCTTTCTGTCTCTCCCTAAAGGCATCCCTGTCCTTTCTGTCCCCTCCACACTGAGCCGAGCCAGCCTACACTCTTGCCCCAGGCCTTCCCTCTGCTGGGAGCCGGGACGCTGAGCACCTGCCACATGAGCAGGTTGACCTGCAGAGGGCCTCCAAGCAGGTGCCAAGGCAGAATCCGATGTGACTGGGAGAACGCCCTTGAAGGATAAAGCGAATGTGCGACAACCATGCAGGTCTGGCCCGTGGAAGGGAGGGGAGGGGGCCCCAGTGGGGCCACAGTAAAGGAGTAGAGGGGCCCCACAGGCAGGGACGGCCTAGCTGGCCCCCTGGGGCTGTGGATCTGCAGGTGCAGTGCAGCCTCTTGCCTCTCTCAGCCCAGCCCTTGCATCTGCCTCTTGGTGTGTCTGTAAAGACAAAGTCACTGTGGTCCCTGCAGCACCTGGCTTGAAGCAGGTGTGCAGCCCGTGTGAAAGCCTTCCCTTTAGCTCTTAGGTATTGAGTCAAAAAAAAAAAAAAAAAAAGCTTTCCCCTGAGCCTGGGGGCCTGGCCCCACTGAGAATACCAGCAGGCAGGGGAGGCTTACGGGAGTCTGTCCTCTGCCTGGCCCTCTGACCTTCCATTCTGACCCCTTCCCTTCCACACCAGCCCGTTTCCCCATGTAGGGTGCAGTCTTTGTTGCAACTGCTCACCTCTGCTATGGTCGGGTGAGAGCAGCCACGGACAATGTGTGTGCAATTGTGCGTTTTTTGTTTTGTTTTGTTTTGAGATGCAGTCCCACTCTTATCGCCCAGGCTGGAGTGTAGTGGCGCGATCTCAGCTCACTGCAACCTCCACCTCCCGAGTTCAAGCGATTCTCCTGCCTCAGCCTCCCAACTAGCTGGGATTACAGGCATGCACCACCATGCCCAGCTAATTTGGTAGTTTTAGTAGAGACTGGGGTTTCACCATGTTGGTCAGGCTATTCTTGAACTCCTGACCTCAGGTGATCCACCCGCCTCAGCCTCCCAAAGTGCTGGGATTACAGACGTGAGCCACCGTGCCTGGTTGATTGTGCATTCTGATAAAACTTCATTTACAGAAATAGCAGGTAGGCCCCTCACAGGGTGCCCAGCGCAGGTGCACTGTCTCACCTCTTCTCAGGTGTCATGGGGCGAGAGGTTAGTCCTCTGCCTCCTTCCTCTCTGCAGGTTGGAGAAATGACAGATTCTTGTAGTGCGGGGTATGAGACAGTAGCAGGAGGGGGACACTCCCAGAGTGCTGCCAGAGAGAGGCGAGGCCCCATCTGGATTTGATGGCATTTGTATTGTGGTGTTGGTAGATGGTGGTAGTGTTGTTTTAGAGACAGTGTCTCTGTTGCCCAGGCTGGAGTGCCGTGGTGCAATCACAGCTCACTGCAGCCTCCAACTCCTGGGCCCAAACAATCCTCCCACTTCAGCCTCCTGAGTAGCTGCAGCTACAGGCACGCCACCATGCCTGCCTCGATGGGTAGTTTGTGGCCATTAAACTTCTGGTCATTCCTTTAGATTCCCAGAGGCTGGATGGAGATGAGTGGCCAGCCCCTGGGTCCACAGATGAGCGTGGGGCCAGGCTGCAGCCTGTGGGATCTCCCAGGCCGGCCTCCAGGTGTCCTCTCAGCCTGTCCACAGGCCCTGCCCAAGCGTGTGGCCTACTTGGTGCTGCCCGGCTTGTCTCTAAGCACCTGTACTGGCTCTCCCTGGATTACTGGATCGCAGTCAAATCCCCTGCCAGAATCCTGGTCCCCCTTTATCACACTGGATCAGCCCCGAAGGGCAGGGCTGCTTGCAGCAGTTCCGGCCTTTGCTGGGAGGTTTCCAGCCCTGTTGAGCAAGTCTCAGGCAGGGTCCTCTGCAGCCTCCATGGGGGACCTGTGTGCAGAGCAGGGCTGCCCCTGTGTGTAAATGCTAAGAACTGGCCTTCTTCCTGCCATCTGTGTCCTGTTTGTCATCACACCTGTGGCTCTATGCTTGTCTCCCCAACTGGGCCACCAGCCCTGTGAGGGCAGAATGAGGCATGTCCAAGCCACAGTGACTCTCAGTGTGCAGGGGGTTGTTAGCATTGGTTCTGTGTTCTGGAATAGCGAGGACAGTGTGCCCCAAATGGCCAGTGGTCTTTCCCGGGATCGCTGCAGCCGCGTGTTGGCCCCTGTGGAGAACGGAGGATGCACAGCCGTTTCAGGGCACAACCCAAGGTCTCCTGAGCTTGCTGTGCAGCCCAGTCTTTCTCTCTGTGGCCCTGGTAGCTGCCTTTCTCCTCCCCGGAGGAGAGGAAAGACACCTTCCTGAGCAGGAAGATGTGGGTGAATAGAGACCAAAGTGTCAGTCACTCTTCAGACAGAGGTGATAGCAGAATGAGCAAAACTGACGGACCCCAGATCTTTGCAAAGGGAGCAAAGTCAGTTTCTAGCTATCTTTTTTTTTTTTTGAGATGGAGTCTCACTCTGCCGCCCAGGCTGGAGTACAGTGGTGCAATCTCAGCTCTCTGCAACTGCCTCCCGGGTTCAAGTGATTCTCCTGCCTCAGCCTCCCAAGTAACTGGGACTACAGGCACACGCCACCACGCCCAGATGATTTTTGTATTTTTAGTAGAGAGAGGGTTTCACCATGTTGGCCAAGATGGTCTTGTTCTCTCTTTTTTTTTGATCTTGCTCTGTCACCCAGGCTGGAGTGCAGTGGCGCAATCTCGGCTCCCTGCAACCTCTACCTCCTGGGTTCAAGCTATTCTCCTGCCTCAGCCTCCTGAGTAGCTGGGACTAACAGGAGCTCACCACCACGCCCGGCTAATTTTTGTATTTTTAGTAGAGATGGGGTTTCACCGTATTGGCCGGGCTGATCTCGAAATCCTGACCTTGTGATCTGCCCGCCTCAGCCTCCTAAAGTGCTGGGATTACAGGTGTGAGCCACCACACCAGTATTGCTGGGTCATATGGTAGTTCTGTGTTTAACTTTTTTTAGTTTTATTTTTTGTGGGTTTTTAAGAATTTTTTTTTTTTTTTTTTTTTTTTTTTTGAGGCGGAGTCTCGCTCTGTCACCCGGACTGGAGTGCAGTGGCCCGATCTCAGCTCACTGCAAGCTCCGCCTCCCGGGTTTGCGCCATTCTCCCGCCTCAGCCTCCCGAGTAGCTGGGACTACAGGCGCCCGCCACCTCGCCCAGCTAGTTTTGTATTTTAGTAGAGACGGGGTTTCACTGCGTTAGCCAGGATGGTCTCGATCTCCTGACCTCGTGATCCGCCCGTCTCGGCCTCCCAAAGTGCTGGGATTACAGGCTTGAGCCACCGCGCCCGGCCAAGAATTTTTTAATATTTGTGGGTACATAGCATGTTTAAATTTTTTTTTTTTTTTGAGATGGGGTCTTGCTCTGTTGCCCAGGCTGGAGTGCAGTGGTAGGATCACAGCTCACTGCAGCCTCAACCTCCTGGGCTCAGGAGATCCTCCCGCCTCAGCCTCCCAAGTATCTGGGACTACAGGTGCGGACCACCATGCCTGGCTAATTTTTAAGTTTTCTGTAGATATGGGGTCTTGCCATGTTGCCCAGACTGGTATTGAACTCCTGGGCTCAAGCAATCCCCCCATCCCAACCTCCCAAAGTGCTGGAATTACAGTCGTGAGCCACCAGGTCTGACCACATGTTTAACTTTTTGAAGAACTACCAAACTGTTTTCCACAGCAGTCATACCAGCAATGCCAGAGGGTTCCAATTTCATTATATCCTTGCTAACATTTGTTATTTTCCTTAAAAAAAAAAAAAAGCCAGCTGGGCATGGTGGCTCATGCCTGTAATCCCAGCAGTTTGGGAGGCAGAGGGGGTGGAGCGCTTGAGCTCAGGAGACCAGCCTGGGCAAAATATCCAGAACCCCCTCCACCCCATCTCTACCAAAAAAAAAAAAAAAAAAAAGCTGGTTGTAGGGGGTGGTGCACATCTGTCGTCCCAGCTACTTGGGGGGTGCTGAGGCAGGAGGATCCCTTGAGCCCAGGAGGTCGAGGCTGTAGTGAACTGTGATTGCGCCACTGCACTCCAGGCTGGGGAACAGAGTGAGACCCTGTCTCAAAAAAACAAAACACAAAAAAGCACATTTCAAACCTACACAAAAGTAGAGAGGATTCCCCTCGGTCCTCCGGCCTGCACCCCCGCCCCACCACAGGGGCTTTCAAAACTGTTTCTTGTTGCCTCTCTGTAAGGCAAGGGGGACTCTTGACGCTCCCCAGACCACACAGCCAAAGTAGGGTGATAGGATCACAGGGGTCCCAAGTCGGACACTGAGCTGGCGTGCCCACTCCCGAGTCCTGGGACCCCAAACTAAAGGAGCTGTTCCTTTTCCCCATGGAGGGCTGACCGGGCAAAATCCCAGCGCTGGGAACATCCGAGCAGCTCTGAGTGGCGTGGGTGGGATTCTACCCGACTTTCTTTAAAGGGAGGCCTGATTCTCAGCTTTTCAGGACCCGCCCTCTGTTTCCTCACTTGTCTGCTCTTTCGTCCTGTGAAACTGGGCAGCGGCCGGTGACAGCGCAGGGTCAGCCCTTGGATGGCCAGGTGGGCGTGATCCCACCCTCTTCCGTGGCTGGGTGGGCGTGGTCCCAAAGTCACTTGGATGTGGTCCTGCCTCCCTCCCGGCCCAGTGGGCGGGGCCTCCCCTTCTGCACCAGCTGGGCTAAGCAGAGAGGAGGGTGGGCTGGGAGGCCCCACAAGGCTGGGTCGGAGCGGAGGTGGTTAGCCTGGGAAAGGCTGTTGGGAGGTGGGGTGGCCTGGGGCAGCCAGTCCTCCTGCTCTGGGCTTCAGTACCTCACACTCACAAGGGAATCCCAGCACTGGAGGGCCTTGTGAGGTGGCCGTGGGCACTGTGGCCCCCAGGCACTGCATGGGGGTCTGGGGTGTTGGCCTTTGAGCCTTTGGTCTTCAGCTTCCCCAGCCCCCATGGCTCTTGGCCATTGGGGCCCAGTTGGCCGCAGAGCCTTTGGCCTTGAGCTTCCCCAGCCCCCATGGCTCTTGGCCATTGGGGCCTAGTTGGCCGCAGAGCCGCTGGCAGGTGGGGCAGGTGGGCACTTGGTGCCTCCTCGCACCAGCTGGGCCCATCCTGCAGAGTGGAGTGGGCGGGTCCCTCCTGCCGGGCAAAGGAAGAGGGCTTCAGGGCCCCTCCCTGCTGTGGCCTCCTCCCCTCTGTTGCCTCCCACTCGGCCCTAGGGGACACTGCTTGCAAATTTATTAACAGATGGACCTAGAGATTAGAGATTCAAAAACCAAATTCTTACACAATTCAAGTATTATGCAGATTTGGATTTATAATTTGGGACTCCAAGGTCTACCAAGTAATTTGCTGTTTCAGCAGAATAACCCTTTTAATTTGGGGTGTTTATTTCTAACACTTAACTGTTTTTTAAATATGGAGAGTAAACAAAATGGCCCATTATCTGACCACACAAATATCAGTAGTAGTCATTATAGATAACTAAACCATAGCAGATAAATAGTAGTAAACAAAGCAACAAGGTATGTCATAGGAAATCCCCACCGTGAAGAAAGGAGCAAGGTGGAAAGTTCTGGCGGCTTCAGGTCTGCATGGTCTCTCTCCACCGTGGTTCCTTGTCATCTTCCTGCCAGAATAAGGACACTGTCCTTAGGGAAGCGCCATCTCCTGTTTTTTCCCCACGAGCCCTGTGGGCACGTCCTGCCCTGCAGGGAAACATAGTGGGCCATGGGTTTCCCTGCAGGCCTGGGACCCTTTCCCAGGGTAGCAGCAGAAGGCGGCACGATTCACACTCCTGCAGCTGTGGACAGGGGCACCCCCGCTGGCACTGAGCCCTGCACTGGGTTCCATCACCCGCTTGGGGCTCTGGCCTTTGGCCTTTTCCTGTGAGCCGCATATTGGCCACTGTGACCCATCTGTTTCATCATCTTTTTCTTACTGATTTGTGTATGTTCTTGGTAAACTAGCCCTTGGTCTTACACAACATTTCCAAGGTACTAAAGATTCTTCAGGGGAAATACAACTTGAGCAAAGTGGTTCCCTCCTTCTGTGGTTCACAAGGTGCGGGTGCCCACAGGGCATTGCGGACAGGGACCGGGAGACTGCCCCTGGGGTCTCTGGCTGGGTGACACTAGTAGGGATGTCGCTTGGCCTCTCTGAGGCCTTCTGCTGTCTCTTCTGAGGCCAGTAAAGCAAAGCACTGCCTTCGCCCTGCTAGGGAAGGCTCAGGCCAGGCTAGGCTTGTCCGGAGAAGGGGCTCAGATATCTGGACCTTGGTCATCGCCAGGTTAGGGTTTCTGTTGATGATTATCCAAAGGCAAAACTGATTTCCATAGAAATAACATCTGCTTTGCTGCTGAGCTCAGAGAAAGAGACCGCAGACCCCTCCCGCAGTCAGAGGGCTGGAAACTGCTCGGAGGTGCTTTGAAGGTGAGTTGGCCAATGGAAGCCGGGGCAGTGCCAGGGTGGGTACAGATTCCAGCCTGGTGCATTTGCACAGGTCTGCTGAGCACATGTCCACTCTGCCTGTGTAAACAGGCCACGTGCTGTGAAATCCCCTAGAAGCCTGGTGTCCACATGGCCTCCCCTAGGGCGGAGCCTCTGCTTCCCTGTTCTCTTCTGCTCTGTCCTCTGGTGCCCTGAGGCTGACCTCCAGGGGTGTCCCCTCTGCAGCCCTGGGCCTGCCTCCTCACCTGGGTGTGCCTTTCTAAAACGGAGTGTCCAGTGGAGAGTGGGACCTCCTATGCCACTGGGAGTCCAGGGCCCCATCCCAGAAAGACCTGTGAGTGACCACAGGGGCCCTAGAGGAAGTTTCCTTGTGTCCTTCCCATTTCAGGGTCTGTGACCTGAACTCCTGGGCTTCTGCCTCAGGCCTCCTGTGCTCTGCTCTCTGCCTGCTGGGTTCCCTCACCAGGCTTCTGTCTGTCTGGTTCCCAGGCTACCTGCCTGGAGGGTCACACCAGGAGGATTTCAAACAGGTTTCAAGTGGGGTCACTTGCCATTTCACTGTGTCCCACGAGGTACACTGTGGTGGGCAGCAGGGCTGGCCTTTCTCATCTGGGACATGCCACATGTTGCCGTCCCCAAGGGCAGTGGTGAGTGGGTCTGTCCTGGTGTTCCTGGCTTGGGGACTGCCAGTGTCCTTACTTGGACACTCAATGAAAGGGACACACGAATCCCTGGGGCGTCCAGAGCATGGGTGACCAGCATGGGTTCACCACATGAGGCTGAGGGGCTGCACCATACAGCCTCTCTTTAGGCCACCCCTCACTACCCCCCACTCCAGGCCATGGGTCTTCCCTGCCCCTGGGTGTCCTCTAAGCCAGCTGGGAGACAGCAGCCTGGGTCCACATCTGCTTCTGTATTCTGTGTGGTTTTAGAGGATCCCTGGGCTGCCTGGGGAAGCGCCCAGGGCCAGGGAGTGTGACCCTGCAGGCTCCACACAGGACTGCGAGAGGCACACACCTGCTCTGTCCACCTGAGGGAACCAGAGAGCACGAGAAGGCTGGCTCCCTGGCGCTCACACGTCAGGCAACTAAGGCACATGGCTGGCTTCTCTGAACCTTGCCCCTCTGCGAACACAAGGGGCGATGGTGGCACTTCAAGCTGAGGGGCATGTGGGTGCAGCAGGAAGAGCATAGAGCACTGGCGCCCCTCCCCTCCCGCCCTGCAGATGCTGGAGGCCCCACCTCTGCTGCTGGCCGCTGTGTTCCTAGGCCTGGTGCTGGTGGTGCTGCTGTTGCTCCTGAGGCGCTGGGGCTGGGGCCTGTGCCTTATCTGCTGGAACGAGTTCGTCCTGCAGCCCATCCGCAACCTGCTCATGGGTGACACCAAGGAGCAGCGCATCCTGCACCACGTGCTGCAGCATGCGGAGCCTGGGAACGCACAGAGCGTGCTGGAGGCCATCGACACCTACTGCCAGCAGAAAGAGTGGGCCATGAACGTGGGTGACAAGAAAGGTGGGGTCCCGGCCGGCAGGTGCTGAGCTCTGGGACAGGGACCCAGGACCAGGCATCAAAGCCCTTAGCGGAGAAGCTGTTATCACCCCGTTTCCAGGGGCTGGGAACCCTGGGATATGCCCAGATAGGGCTGGGGGGTTCCTCTGGAGTCCCAGGGTGCCAGGGGCCAGGGTCCCTGATGATTCCTCCAGGCCCTGCTGCCTGCGCCCCAGGACAACAGGCCCCACACAGGGTCTGACGGTGGTGTAGTTCCCCTTGAACTCTGCTCTGGCCACCATGGGACCTGCCTGGGAACCAGTCAGACAGGTTCTCCTGGGCCCGCCCCGCTTGCACTCCAGCCTGGGGCACAGGGTGTGCTGCCAGACTCAGGGAGTTACTCATGCAACTAGTGCTGCCGCGGGGCCCCAAGGGGGGCAGTTCGGGGATTCAGAGAGGGCAGCTCTGTTAGGACACACTGGGGCCAGCCAGGAATAGTGGAACAGATAGGGACCAGCGTGGGCATAGAGGCTAAGGGACCATGGGAGCTCCAAGGTGCTCACAGTGGGGACCAGGTCCATGGGGCTGGGGACACCAGGGAGGTAAAAGACCCCTCCAGCAGGTAGGGAGGGTGGGCAGAGGAGGGCCAGAGGCCAGGCATTTGGGAGAGACTGTTGCTTTTGGGAGAGGTAGCGGGCCGTGCCTGGGGATCCAAATTCCCCTCCCTCCGCCTGTGCTCACCTCTCCCATCCCCTACCTTGCACAGGCAAGATCGTGGACGCTGTGATTCAGGAGCACCAGCCCTCCATGCTGCTGGAGCTGGGGCCTACTGTGGCTACTCAGCTGTGCGCATGGCCCGCCTGCTGTCACCGGGTGCGAGGCTGCTCACCATCGAGATCAACCCCGACTGGGCCGCCATCACCCAGCGGATGGTGGATTTCGCTGGCGTGCAGGACAAGGTGCGCATGCTCCACCCGCTGTCAGACCCGGAAGAAGGGCCANCTCTGGCTGGGTGACACTAGTAGGGATGTCGCTTGGCCTCTCTGAGGCCTTCTGCTGTCTCTTCTGAGGCCAGTAAAGCAAAGCACTGCCTTCGCCCTGCTAGGGAAGGCTCAGGCCAGGCTAGGCTTGTCCGGAGAAGGGGCTCAGATATCTGGACCTTGGTCATCGCCAGGTTAGGGTTTCTGTTGATGATTATCCAAAGGCAAAACTGATTTCCATAGAAATAACATCTGCTTTGCTGCTGAGCTCAGAGAAAGAGACCGCAGACCCCTCCCGCAGTCAGAGGGCTGGAAACTGCTCGGAGGTGCTTTGAAGGTGAGTTGGCCAATGGAAGCCGGGGCAGTGCCAGGGTGGGTACAGATTCCAGCCTGGTGCATTTGCACAGGTCTGCTGAGCACATGTCCACTCTGCCTGTGTAAACAGGCCACGTGCTGTGAAATCCCCTAGAAGCCTGGTGTCCACATGGCCTCCCCCTAGGGCGGAGCCTCTGCTTCCCTGTTCTCTTCTGCTCTGTCCTCTGGTGCCCTGAGGCTGACCTCCAGGGGTGTCCCCTCTGCAGCCCTGGGCCTGCCTCCTCACCTGGGTGTGCCTTTCTAAAACGGAGTGTCCAGTGGAGAGTGGGACCTCCTATGCCACTGGGAGTCCAGGGCCCCATCCCAGAAAGACCTGTGAGTGACCACAGGGGCCCTAGAGGAAGTTTCCTTGTGTCCTTCCCATTTCAGGGTCTGTGACCTGAACTCCTGGGCTTCTGCCTCAGGCCTCCTGTGCTCTGCTCTCTGCCTGCTGGGTTCCCTCACCAGGCTTCTGTCTGTCTGGTTCCCAGGCTACCTGCCTGGAGGGTCACACCAGGAGGATTTCAAACAGGTTTCAAGTGGGGTCACTTGCCATTTCACTGTGTCCCACGAGGTACACTGTGGTGGGCAGCAGGGCTGGCCTTTCTCATCTGGGACATGCCACATGTTGCCGTCCCCAAGGGCAGTGGTGAGTGGGTCTGTCCTGGTGTTCCTGGCTTGGGGACTGCCAGTGTCCTTACTTGGACACTCAATGAAAGGGACACACGAATCCCTGGGGCGTCCAGAGCATGGGTGACCAGCATGGGTTCACCACATGAGGCTGAGGGGCTGCACCATACAGCCTCTCTTTAGGCCACCCCTCACTACCCCCCACTCCAGGCCATGGGTCTTCCCTGCCCCTGGGTGTCCTCTAAGCCAGCTGGGAGACAGCAGCCTGGGTCCACATCTGCTTCTGTATTCTGTGTGGTTTTAGAGGATCCCTGGGCTGCCTGGGGAAGCGCCCAGGGCCAGGGAGTGTGACCCTGCAGGCTCCACACAGGACTGCGAGAGGCACACACCTGCTCTGTCCACCTGAGGGAACCAGAGAGCACGAGAAGGCTGGCTCCCTGGCGCTCACACGTCAGGCAACTAAGGCACATGGCTGGCTTCTCTGAACCTTGCCCCTCTGCGAACACAAGGGGGCGATGGTGGCACTTCAAGCTGAGGGGCATGTGGGTGCAGCAGGAAGAGCATAGAGCACTGGCGCCCCTCCCCTCCCGCCCTGCAGATGCTGGAGGCCCCACCTCTGCTGCTGGCCGCTGTGTTCCTAGGCCTGGTGCTGGTGGTGCTGCTGTTGCTCCTGAGGCGCTGGGGCTGGGGCCTGTGCCTTATCTGCTGGAACGAGTTCGTCCTGCAGCCCATCCGCAACCTGCTCATGGGTGACACCAAGGAGCAGCGCATCCTGCACCACGTGCTGCAGCATGCGGAGCCTGGGAACGCACAGAGCGTGCTGGAGGCCATCGACACCTACTGCCAGCAGAAAGAGTGGGCCATGAACGTGGGTGACAAGAAAGGTGGGGTCCCGGCCGGCAGGTGCTGAGCTCTGGGACAGGGACCCAGGACCAGGCATCAAAGCCCTTAGCGGAGAAGCTGTTATCACCCCGTTTCCAGGGGGCTGGGAACCCTGGGATATGCCCAGATAGGGCTGGGGGGTTCCTCTGGAGTCCCAGGGTGCCAGGGGCCAGGGTCCCTGATGATTCCTCCAGGCCCTGCTGCCTGCGCCCCAGGACAACAGGCCCCCACACAGGGTCTGACGGTGGTGTAGTTCCCCTTGAACTCTGCTCTGGCCACCATGGGACCTGCCTGGGAACCAGTCAGACAGGTTCTCCTGGGCCCGCCCCCGCTTGCACTCCAGCCTGGGGCACAGGGTGTGCTGCCAGACTCAGGGAGTTACTCATGCAACTAGTGCTGCCGCGGGGCCCCAAGGGGGGCAGTTCGGGGATTCAGAGAGGGCAGCTCTGTTAGGACACACTGGGGCCAGCCAGGAATAGTGGAACAGATAGGGACCAGCGTGGGCATAGAGGCTAAGGGACCATGGGAGCTCCAAGGTGCTCACAGTGGGGACCAGGTCCATGGGGCTGGGGACACCAGGGAGGTAAAAGACCCCTCCAGCAGGTAGGGAGGGTGGGCAGAGGAGGGCCAGAGGCCAGGCATTTGGGAGAGACTGTTGCTTTTTGGGAGAGGTAGCGGGCCGTGCCTGGGGATCCAAATTCCCCTCCCTCCGCCTGTGCTCACCTCTCCCATCCCCTACCTTGCACAGGCAAGATCGTGGACGCTGTGATTCAGGAGCACCAGCCCTCCATGCTGCTGGAGCTGGGGGCCTACTGTGGCTACTCAGCTGTGCGCATGGCCCGCCTGCTGTCACCGGGTGCGAGGCTGCTCACCATCGAGATCAACCCCGACTGGGCCGCCATCACCCAGCGGATGGTGGATTTCGCTGGCGTGCAGGACAAGGTGCGCATGCTCCACCCGCTGTCAGACCCGGAAGAAGGGCCAGGGCTGTGGGCGGGGAGGGCCTGGTTCACACCACGTTCACTGAAAACCCACTATCACCAGGCCCCTCAGTGCCTCCCACCCTGGGGCTGAGGAAGGACCCACCCAGCAGCTCGGTGAGGGTGGTCTCACAGCTCTGGGGAAACGGCCAAGGTGGCACGAGGAGGGGCAGGGACACAGCGGGGCCATGTCACCCCAGAACCCTAAAGAAAACTGATGAATGCTCGTATGGGTGTGTATGCACGGCCTCCTGTCTGTGTGGGCATGGGCACTGACAGGCGCTGTTGTATGGGTGTGTAGGGGCGGCCTCCTGTCTGTGTGGGCGTGGGCACTGACAGGCGCTGTTGTATGGGTGTGTAGGGACGGCCTCCTGTCTGTGTGGGCATGGGCACTGACAGGCACTGTTCCAGGTCACCGTTGTGGTTGGGGCATCCCAGGATGTCATCCCCCAGCTGAAGAAGAAGTATGATGTGGACACGCTGGACATGGTCTTCCTCGACCACTGGAAGGACCGGTACCTGCCGGACACGCTTCTCCTGGAGGTGAGTCCCAACCAGGATGGCCTCTGTGCCAGCTGCTGCCCAGGGCCCATTCGGTCAGCCTCAGCCTCTCCAAAGAGCCACGCACCCCAGCAGAGCCCTGTGCAGACAGAGCTTGCTCTGGAGGCACCACCTGAGGTCCAGGAGTGTGGGGGACTGAGGAGGCCCTGAGGTGGGTGGAGATGGGTGGGGAGCCGGGCCAGGGGCCTGGCTGCTTGGCCTGTTGGAAACTGGGGAGCCAGCCTCCCGTGCAGGTACAAAATGGGTGGCAGAAGTGGGGTGCACACCCCAGACCAGATACCAGGGCATAAAGGGCACAGGACCAAGGAGATGGGGTGGGGAAGGGCCGCTCCGGGCTGGCCTGCTCTCCCCAAAGCCAGCCGGTGCTCGTGCAAAGAAAGCACGTGTCTCCTGCAGAGCTTCTTCCCGAGGCCCCATCTTGTACATTCCCCCAACCCAGCCCCACTGACAAGGACCCTGAGTTTCCTTAGTGAGGCCTGGTAGCAGGTGGGGCTGTCCTCGCTTCCCTGGGGGACATGGGGCACTCATGGCCCTTCACAGACTGATGCTTAAGGAGCCTCACATCAATGACACACTGCCCCATCCCTCTCTGGTGGTCAGTGACACTGAGTGGCTCTGTGATCCTCCACTGGGCTTGGGATGCCCACCCTCACGGCCTCCCCACCTGCTCACCTGCAGGTCTCCCAGAAACCGGACACTGCCGTTAGCAGCAGGACTAGGAGCATGAGGGGCACAGCCCCCACGCCTGGCTAGGTAGGGCCGCTGGGCCGCTGGATTGGAAGGAACCAGCACTAGCAGAAGCCTGAGGTGTGAAAGGGCAGAAAATGTTCCAAAACAATGGGGGTCAGGGCACACAGGACTTTGGGTAGGTGAGGGTTAGACCTGTCTTCTGGAGCTGCGCTCAGGGGCTCATGCCAGTAATCCCTGCACTTTGGGAGGCTATGGCAGGAGGAGCGCTTGAGGCCAGGAGTTCGAGACCAGCCTGGACAACATGGCAAAAAAGAAAAATATATGTTTATGTATATATGTATATGAGAGATGAAGTATTGCTCTGTCACCAGGCTGGAGTGCAGTGGCACAATCTCCGCTTACTGCAACCTCTGCCTCTTGGGTTCAAGCGATTACCCTGCCTCAGCATCCTGAGTAGCTGGGACTATAGGCACGCGCCGCACACCTGGCTAATTTTTTGTATTTTAGTAGAGACGGGGTTTCACTATGTTGGCCAGGATGGTCTCAATATCCTGACTTCGTGATCTGCCCGCCTCAGCCTCCCAAAGTGCGGGGATTACAGGCATGAGCCACCGCACCTGGCTACAAAACATACTTTTAAAAATTAGCTGGGTGTGGTGGTGGTGTGCCCCTGTAGTCTTGAGCTACTCAGAAGGCTGAGGATGAAAGATTGCTTGAGCTAAGGAGTTGGAGGTTACAGTGACTGCCACAGGTTATGGGGACGGTAACTGGGTCCAGCTTTTTTTTTTTTTGAGACAGAGTTTCGCTCTTGCCCAGGCTGGAGTGCAATGGCACAATCTCAGCTCACCGCAACCTAACCCTCCTGCGTTCAAGTGATTCTCCTGCCTCAGCCTCCTGAGTAGCTACGCCCGGCTCATTTTTTTGTATTTTTAGTAGAGACACGGTTTCTGCACGTTGGTCAGGCTCGTCTCGAACTCCCAACTTCAGGTGATCCGCCTGCCTCGGCCCCCCAAAGTGCTGGGATTACAGACGTGAGCCACCGCGCCCGGCCTTATTCCAGCTCTTAAAACAGCAAAAACAACAAAAAAAAACAAAAAAAAAATTGTCTGGAAAGATCCCTGTCAGCCTTGTGGAGTGTGGAAAGAGAGGGCTGTGGGGAGGGCATTTCAAGTGCCCTGAACTCACAAGGAGGCACTGAACCCTGGCCGTGGGGAGGGAGCACCTGTGTTGACCAAGGGGGCGGGCAGTGGGAGGGTGGGAGGGAGACCTGCAGGCCAGGACAGTGTAGCTGGCGGGGCTCACCCCTGACAAAGGAGCATGATGCTGGCAATTCGGTATTGGTGGGAGAGCAGACACTCAGCCAGACGGGCTTCACTTGGACAGGAAAGACACCCACAGCTGGGCCTGCGTTACCGGGGCCGAGTTTCAGCAGCTGTGGTGTGTGTGATAATTACAGGGGCCTGCCTTCATAGAAAAGTAGCAAATATTGCAGTTTAGTAACTAGGAAACTAATAGTTTTCTCAGTGCTGCTTGTGCAAAGCTGGTAATTATCTCAAAAGAAGCAAAGTTTATGAAGTGGGAAGTCATGAATTGGGAATGGGTGTCCTTGTTAAATGCATATCTGCACACTCATTGCTGGGGCCCTGTGCCCCCTTGTAGAGGGTTGGGGGACAGCCTGGCTCTTGTGAGGACCTAGCCATCCCCTCAGTGGGTTTTGTGAGCATTGGAGGCATAGGGGGTGAGGGGCTCAGGAGCAGGTTGCAATTCAAAATCAAGGGCTGCTTTGAGGAGGCCTCTCCACTGGGCTGCCATAGTCACCAAGTCCAGCCCACACCCAAAGGAACAAGAATGAGTTCGCCCTTAAAAAAAAAAAAAAAAAGAAAGGCCGGGCACCGTGGCTCAAGCCTGTAATCCCAGCACTTTGGGAGGCCGAGACGGGCGGATCATAAGGTCAGGAGATCGAGACCATCCTGGCTAACCCAGTGAAACCCCGTCTCTACTAAAAGTACAAAACCTGGCCGGGCGAGGTGGCGGGCATCTGTAGTCCCAGCTACTCGGGAGGCTGAGGCAGGAGAATGGCGTAAACCCGGGAGGTGGAGCTTGCAGTGAGCTGAGATCCGGCCAGTGCACTCCAGCCTGGGCGACAGAGCGAGACTCCGTCTCAAAAAAAAAAAGAAAAAGGCAGGGCCTTGCTCTGTGCCCAGGCTGGAGTGCAGTGATGCCATCATAGCTCACTGTAGCCTCGAACTCCTGAGCTCAAGTGATCCTCCCACCTCAGCCTCCTGAGTAGCTGGGACTATAGACATGCACCACTACACTGGCTAATTTAAAATTTTTTTTGTAGAAATAGGGTCTCCCTATGTTGCCCAGACTGGTCTCAAACTTCTGGCCTCAAGGGATCTTCTTGCCTCAGCCTCCCAAAGTGCTAGGAGTACAGGTGTCGCTCCAACTTTGTTGTCGTCGTCGTTGTTTTCCAAGACAGAGTTTCATTCTGTCGCCCAGGCTGGAGTGCAGTGGCACGATCTTGGCTCCCTGCAACCTCTGTGAGGCTCCAACTCTTGAAGGGAGGAGAGTCTAAGGAGGTGAAAACCACCTCAGCATAGTGTCACCTGCTCCTCTGACACTGTCACTTCTCCATGGCATTAGATTTTCAGTGCTGCTCAGATGCTGCTGCATGTTTAGCCAGTTCTCCAGGTGGTCTGAGTAGCTGGTAGGAGGCTTGCAGTGTCGGGGGACAGGCAGGACAGGTGCTGCTTTCTTCCCCTCTTGACCAGTTTTGTAAAGGAGTGGGCCCCTGGCAGCCTCCAAAGGTGACCCATGCTCCTTTCTGCCCTTCCCTCCTTCATTCCTGTTTAACTTGTGCAGTTGCAGTGGTCTGGTGTCTTTCAGTCTGCTGATGTCATCTGTATCCCTGATGACCAGATTGGGCTCCTGAGTCCCCTGGCACAACCTGAGAAGTCCAGGAGCCCAGGCCCCTCACTCATCTTGGGCATTCCCTGGTCCGGGCCGGAAGGCAGCCGCCCTGCTCAGGGCCTAGGCCATTGTCCTCCTCCTGGGTGGCGCTTTGTTCTAGGTCTTTTCAGCTGACGTTGCTAGGACATTCTTTTTTTTTTTCTAAATGAAAACACATCATGATTCATGGTGGTACTTCCTGTTCAAGTCCGGACCTTGGGGCTGTCCTCTGACCTCACTGACCTTGCAGCCGTGTGGTATCCATACTGTCACGTGAAAGCCCCTCTGCTTTCTCTGCAGCACACGGGCTGGAAACGACCGCCACCCACCACCGGGACAGCTGCAAGCCCTGTGGGACTCTCTAGGCGTATCCCAGAGGGATGTGGGGTCAGATGCCAGTGTTTCAGGGCACCTGCCTGCGAATTGATTTTACTGTACGTTAGATGTTTGAGATTGCTTGTTAACTTTTATTTGGTGACTAAGTCAAATCTCCACGACAAGGTGACTGGGGTGTCCCTTGCCCTGGTGGGTCCTTCCTCCCCATAGAAAAACAATTCCTCTCAAGGTTTCTTTATTGTTTATGTGACATAAGCAAACCCTCCTTGCAGCTTTGATAGGCAAGCATTCTATGAAGTTTCTCCTGATAGTGGACCCCACGGGCCATGCCGTGGCTGCGTGTCAACAACTCCTTCCTTCTGCACAGAACCCAGGCAGATGAACCCTGTGTCCTCCCAGGGCCCAGGCACCGGTGGAGGTGGAGGGTCTACAAATGCAGGAGCTTGGGGATGTTCAGAACTGACTCCAAGGGGCAGACTTGGTGGTGGGAGGTCTGCCCCACCCCAGCCCTGCAGGGTCACCCTGATCAGGCCAATATTGTCTCCAGGGACCATACCAGCAACCCCTCTCCCTGCGTGCCTCTCCCTCATAGGCCTGAGTTCCTGGCATTAGGTGTTGAGGGCCCCACTGTTTCCACTCATCCAGCTAGCATTTATTGAGAACCTACTGTGTACCACATGCTATTCTAAGGGATGGATACTCCTGAGATGGATACAGGAGTTGAGGTCTTCACGGGGCCGGTGTTCTAGAGGTGGCACTCAAGTCTTGTACAGTCCTTTCCTGCAGGAGTCATGCTGGGCAGAAAGTGGAAGCCTGGCCCCAGAGGCTAGGCACAGGCATGGTGCAGTGGCCTGGTGAGGAGCACCCGTCCTGGTTTGGGCCAGGTTTTCTGAGCACCTATGACCCTCATCTCCCCCACCCCCGGTCTGTTTGCAGGAATGTGGCCTGCTGCGGAAAGGGACAGTGCTACTGGCTGACAACGTGATCTGCCCAGGTGCACCAGACTTCCTGGCACACATGCGCAGGAGCAGCCGCTTTGAGTGCACACACTACCAGTCATTCCTGGAATACAGGAAGGTGATGGACGGCCTGGAGAAAGCCATCTATAAGGGCCCAGGCAGTGAAGCACGGCCCTGACTGCCGCCCCCCCCCCCGGCCCCCCACTCAGGCTCCCTCACCCAGCCTGGTTCTGAGGGTGCCACAGATGTGCTCCAGCTGACCTTCTGCGACTCTGGGTTGTATCCTAAATGCAAAGCACACCTCGGCTGAGGCCTGTGCCCTGCCATGCTGACCTCTCTGAACTGCAGCACTGGATTGCTCTCCTTTTCTAAGACTCAGTCGTGACCTCTTTACTAACACCCGCTAGCTATATTATCTTACATACTAATATCATGTTTTTAAAATGTAAAATAGAAATTAAGACTGTAAACATCTAGATATAAATCAACTTAGTACATCCTTCTCGACTGCCATTCTCCTGCTGCCCTCGACTTGGGCACCAGACATTCAAAGCTCCCCTTGATGGATGCTAACGCTAAGGGCGGGGCCCCTGGCTGGCTGGGTTCTGGGTGGCATGCCTGGCCCACGGGCCTCCCAGCCACAGTGGTGCAGAGGTCAGCCCTCCTGCAGCTAGGCCAGGGGCACCTGTTAGCCCCAGCCTGGGAAACGAACAGAGGAGTCAGCCAGCATTCACACCCATCTGACCAAGCAGGCGCTGGGGAGAGGTGGACCCCACAGCAGCACCAGCTCCTCTGGGCCCCATGTGGCATGGAGTGGAAGCGTCTCCTTCCCCACTCCCACTGGGCCTTGCCTACAAAAGAGGCAATGGCTGAGATCAGCCCCCACATCCCTGCAGTTGCCCCCCCCCCCCCCCCCGGCCCATGAATGAGGATGCAGTGCTGGTCTGTGTCCACCTACACCCAGAACTGCCCTCAGCTCCTCCAAGGGGTCAGACTGCTGGCCACCTCAGAGGCTCCAAGGGCCCAGTTCCCAGGCCCAGGACAGGGCTCAACCCTGTGCTAGCTGAGTCCACCTGCACCCAGACCAGCCCCTAGCCAAGACTCCACTCCTGGGCTCAAGGCCTGGCTAGCCCCAGCCAGCCCACTCCTATGGATAGAGAGACCAGTGAGCCCAAATGGACAAGCCTGGGGCCACCCAAGGGCCAGAAACAGCCTCTGCAGGACACAGGAGATGGACACCTGGGACCACCTCCACCCAGGGCCCTGCCCCAGACGCACGGAGGCCCTGACACAAGGGAGGAGCCAGCCACTTGTGCCAGACCTGAGTAGCAGAAAGCAAAAGTTCCTTTGTTGCTTTAATGTTTAAATTTTCTTACAAAATTTAGATGTTTACCAATACAACAGTCTTATTTTGGCTTATTTTAATGCTTTTCTCAGTGTTTTCTTCTGAGTCACAAACAGCAGGCACTGAAAGCAGTCCCCAAGCCACTGCCGAAGGTCAGTCCTGGAGGTGCTGCCCAGGCTCCAGGCAGATGCGGCAGCCCCGGCCCTGGCCAGCATCAGCTAGACAAGGGCTCTCTACTGCACAGGAGCCTCACATGACTGCAGTGCTCTGGGGAGGTGGGGCACCTGTAGCCTGACCCCATCTTGCTGCTTCCAAAGCTTCCTTGCCCAGGGCTGGGCCTTGTGAGGCACCCCTGACACTGTGGTCTGCCTGCCTGCAGGGTGCCCAGGGAGCCCCTCCACCTTTAAGGAGTCCAAGTTCTTTCCCAACCCCTCCCTGCCTAGCCAACTGCCCCTGGCACCAAGCCTTCCCGCACCTCTGGGGCACTGTTCCCAGGGGCACCTTCCTATCCCACCGGCCCCAAAGCCCAGCCAGGCACTCTTCCCTGCCACCTCCCTGGGCCCTGCCCTAGCAGCCCAGTTGGCCTCCTCAGGCCTTCTGTCACTCGCTCACACACAGCACCATGTCAGTAAACAGCTAACTCAGGCCTAGGGAGTTAGGTAGGGTGGGGGGCAGGAAGGTGTCCCCAAAGTCAGGCTTGGCTGGGGCGAGACGCTGCCAACCCCTGCCGCCAGGGGCTCCAAGCTCCACGGCAGGATCTGCTCAGGGTGGCCCTTCTTCCACGATCCAAGCCCTAAGAACAAGAGGCTGGGCCTGGGCCCTGCAGAGGGAGAGGGGATGGTGGACGCTGCAGCCAGAGTGGCACAGGACCACATACAACCTCAAGGCAGGGCGGCCAACTCCACAGGCTACATGGATGGAGATATGGACAGAAGCATCTGCCCTGGATGGTGTGAGCTGACCCCAAGGGTCAGCTCCAGGACTGATCCTGAATTGCTGGTCCTCAAAGGGCGTTGGAGGGTATGGTGCCCATCCCTACTCTGGTCCTATCTCCTCAGGCCCCTGATCTCACAGTGCCTGGGACAGGGCTGTGGGCCCAGGGAGCACCCTCCCTCTCTGACCTCTGCCTGGCCTTCCCTGGGAATGGGCCACTGGGCTGCTGGACTGGAAGCCAAAGTCCTGCAGGGAACATGCAGGAAAAGCAGAGCATNTCTTTAATAGATGTAAATATATGCATATATGAGGGGCCACATCCCACTGGCAGAGTGTCCTGGGTAACATCCCCTCAGTCTTGCTGCATACCCTCCTCACCCCGTTGCCGGAACTGTAGCCCCTCAGTGCCTGGGCCCCTGCTTAAACTCTGATGAGCTCCCCCAGGGCCCAGCAGAGAGAGCTCAGGGCCTGATACACATATGCCAGATACAGATGGGGTAGCCCAGCCCCAGCAATGATGGGCCACACAAGCCTTCTCCTGCTTCAGAGCAGTCCCAGCTCCCCAGTGCCTTTGGAGAAGAGCCCAGCCTGCCCTGCATGGCAGCATACCAATTGTCCCCACTCTAGGCCTCAGTCTATTTCTTTTTCCCAGGGAACAGGTCCCCTTTTCCTAGCCAGGCATTCCACGTACATCTCAAGACTGACGGCGAGATGAGGCCCAAAGGCTTCCTTGCCAGATTGCCTTCTCTGGGGGTGCTTGAAATCCCACTTGCACTGTGAAGTTCTAGGTAAATCCTCTCCCCCTGCCAGGCCTCAGTTTCCCCATCTATAAAGTTACCTGTCATCCTCCAAGACCCTGCCCCTGGGAGAGGGGGAGGTACCTTCTGTGGCCACCTTTTTCCTCTGTCAGTGAGCTTGGACATCTGTCCTAACATGTTGGTGCAGGCCCCTTCCTGGACACCTGCACTGCGTGCATTTGAGGGTCAAGTATTCCACCAGGATAGGACCCTGACCTGGGGAGGCTTCCCAGCCCACAGGCGTTGGTAGGCAGGTCCTGAGGGCAGCACTGAGTATCTAGCCTGGCTCACCTCCCAGGCCCAAGAATGGGCAGAGTCTCCCTCTGGAGCCTAGCAGAGCTTGGTGTCTGTGCAGGCCCCAGGGGGCCCAGGCAAGGGACCCATTGTGCAGGGACCAGGGGCCTGGGCCACAGAGCATGGCCTGTCCTCCTGCTGACCCTGCCCTGGCTGCCTGGGAATGTGCTCCCCCTCACCCACCCACCAGGGCTTAGGTTTCAGCTCCTGCCCGTCTTGGCTAGATGCCAATCCCCGGATGTTGGCGCCATGTGGCCCTGGGGCCAGGCACCTGTGCAGTCAGAGGCCCAGAGCAGGCTGTGGGTCTCAGGTCCTGAAGCCACTCAGCGCAGCAGGGGTTGGGCCTGGCTCTGATGTGGGCCAGTCTAGCCTCTTTGAGCCTCAGTTTCCCCACTGGTAAGTCTAGTCAGTAGGCATGTGGATAGAAAAGTCTCAGTCTAGAGCTGTCTTGCCTAGAATTCCAGTGTTGTCACCCCATGCAGAATGGTGGCAAGAGCACCCATAGGCTCAAACCCACTGTGTCTGGTCTCTGATACGATGCCCAGAGTCTCAGTCACTGGGGGCGCCATCCACTGGCCTGAGGTAGGGCCAGACTATGCCTACACAACACTAAAGAATGTCTGGACTGGAAAGAGTAAGGATATATTGGTGCTACAGGTGCATGGAGTGTTCTGGGAACTGCTTATTTCTGTCCCTTGAGGGCGTCTGGCTGGCGTTGGTGGCGGGAACCTTAGTGTGGCCACAGGAGTCAGTAGGCAGTGCTGAAACAGCCCCCACAAGGCTTCTATACTCAAGGTTTCTGGGGTAGGTGAGGGAGGAGGCCCCAGGACACCATAATGTCCCAGCTAGGGGTGGTGGGTGACATCAGGAAGGCATCCTGCAGGTCTCACTGGTGCCTCCTGGGGCCTGGAGGAGCCTGTGGCAGCCAGGCCATGCAGCTTGGGGAGGGCCCTCTAGACTTCACCCCCAGAGTCTGTGGCCTTATCTGCCAACTCAGCTTGAGGAGGCTTGGGATGGGGGTCCAGCCCCAGGGTCCCCCCAGGATGGGGTGCCAGGGAAGGGTTAGCACCTTGATGTTCAGAGGGCAAGAACTTATTGCTGTCCTTACCAGCTTGGGCCGAGACAGGCTCTGGGGTGGGTAGGTTCAGGACCAGGAGGAAGGCACCCTGGTGTGCTGGCCAGCAAGAGCTGAGGCAGAGCTGCTATGCGTGGGGACCTGTACTCTGATTGAGCAGCAGGCCTGCCCATCAGTGCCCCTCCTTGCCCCAGGAGCAGAGCCCAGGCAGCCAGGCCTCACTGGCCACGATGCCGGAGGCGCCTGATGTGCTGGAGGAGACCGTGACGGTGGAGGAGGACCCCGGCACACCCACTTCCCATGTGTCTATTGTCACATCTGAAGATGGCACGACCCGGCGCACCGAGACCAAGGTATGGACAGGCCCAGGCAGTGGGTAGGTGAGCAGGGCCAGGCTGCTGCAGCTGTCTCACCTGCAGAGTGGACATGGAAACTTGCCACCTGGGCCCTCTCATTGCTCGAGTGGGAAATTAAGGCCAGTCAGGCCCCAACAAAGCAGTTTCTAGGCCTCTCGGGCTACCCCACCTACCTGCCTATCATCTACCAGGTCACCAAGACTGTCAAGACAGTGACCACTCGGACAGTACGCCAGGTGCCCCTGGGCCCGGACGGACTCCCCCTGCTGGATGGCGGCCCCCCACTAGGCCCTTTTGCCGATGGTGCCCTGGACCGGCATTTCCTGCTGCGTGGTGGTGGCCCAGCGGCCACACTCTCTCGAGCCTACCTCAGCAGCGGGGCTGGCTTTCCCGAAGGCCCCGAGCCCCGGGACAGTTCCAGCTATGGCAGCCTGTCCCGAGGGCTGGGTGTGCGGCCCCCACGTGCTGGCCCCCTTGGCCCAGGCCCTGGTGATGGCTGCTTCACACTGCCTAGCCACCGGGAGGCCTTCTCAGTGGGTCCTGAGCCTGGGCCACCAGGTGGCCGCTCCCTGCCCGAGCGCTTCCAGGCAGAGCCGTATGGCTTGGAGGATGACACGCGCAGCCTGGCCGCTGATGACGAGGGTGGCCCTGAGCTGGAGCCTGACTATGGCACGGCCACGAGGAGGAGGCCTGAGTGTGGGCGGGGCCTTCACACCAGGTGAGCTGCACCCCGTCCCCTATGGCTACCTCCTCTGGGAAGTCCACCCCCCACCCAACTACAGAGTACCCCACTTGTCAAGCGGCTGCAGTTGAGTTAGTCATGCACGTTAGTTTGAATTGGCCTTGGCTCTTGTCAGGGAGAGAAGAAAGGTGGACCCTGGGGTGGTAGGAGTTCGACTGGGCACCATCCTGCAGGCCCAGGGCCTAGGAAAAGCTGGGAAGAGTGCCAACCACCGGCCTTGCTCCATCCACACTCTGGGTAACCAGAACCCAGAGCCCTGGCCGTTGTCACAGCCCCTGATTCTGTCCCCATTGCCCTCAGTTTCTGCATCTCTGGAGTGGGGACGTGACCATAGCCCGGGTCTGGATTCTGTTGTGTGACCCTGGCCAAGTCACCTGACCACTCCTAGCCTCGGGGCAGTGGGTTTGATGACAGCAACCCACAGGGCTACTGAGAGTTAAGGAGATCTTGTGCCCCAAAGGGCTGGTGGCCTGAACACCCCTCGGGTGGTCCTACTGTGATGGCTTCATGCAGAGAGAGAGCCATCTACCCACTCTCCATCCTGGCACAGCCAGAGATGGGCCTCATGGAAGATAGGGTGGTTTCGTGGAAGGGAGGTGGGTCTCTCCAGCAGCCCTAGCAGATATCGCACAGAAACATGTTTTGCTTGGGATCGAGGAACACTGCCCGGTGACAGCAGTGAGTGAGCTTGCTGTCCTGGGAGGGTTGCCTGGGTCCTGATAGCCTCTGGCTGGGGTTTGGCATTTGGCTGTGAATTGGTTCTCACTGGGCTGGTGCATGACTCTCTATGTCCCCACCATGCTTCGGGCGGAGATGCAGGTGCTCTCAGCCCAGCCCTGCTGGGTGAGTTTGCAGTCCTGAAGAAGGTGTCATGGGGCAGCTCAGAGGCGGGGCTGGCGGCTGCTGTGACGATGTCCACGCGCCCCACTTGCCTGTGCAGGGCCTACGAGGACGCAGCAGATGATGGCGGCGAGCTGACGGACCAACGGCCTGCGTTCCCAGCGGTGACGGCGCCCCTGGCCCAGCCTGAACGGGGCAGCCTGGGCAGCCTGGACCGGCTGGTGCGGCGCTCGCCCTCAGTGGATAGCGCCCGCAAGGAGCCGCGTTGGCGGGACCCTGAGCTACCTGAGGTGCTGGCCATGCTGCGGCACCCCGTGGACCCCGTGAAGGCCAATGCGGCCGCCTACCTGCAGCATCTGTGCTTTGAGAACGAGGGTGTCAAGCGGCGTGTACGGCAGCTGCGTGGGCTGCCGCTGCTTGTGGCACTGCTGGACCACCCGCGGGCTGAGGTGCGGCGCCGGGCCTGTGGGGCACTGCGCAACCTCTCCTATGGCCGTGACACTGACAACAAGGCCGCCATCCGGGACTGTGGTGGTGTGCCTGCCCTGGTACGCCTGCTGCGGGCCGCCCGGGACAACGAGGTCCGCGAGCTTGTCACTGGTGAGTGGGACCTGGCCATGCCCACATCCCCTGGGAAGAGAAGAGTGCGAGGCTCAGCCAGGGAGGAACGAGGCCCCTCGGCCTGCGACTGCCTGGGAAAGCGCCCGGTGGGCAGGAGTGCAGCTGCTGAGATGCTCGTCCCAGGAGCCAGGCATCGGGCCCAGACTCTGTGACAGGTTCCCCAGTCTCTACCATAGGTGGGAGGCTGACAGTGAGCCCCTCAGGCATGTCCCCTCACCTCCTGCCCCAACAGAAACTCCCCTGGGACCCGCCTCCTTGGTTCCCACCCCAACAGTGCAGTGGTGGGGCTTGTGCCTTATGGGACCTGAGAGACAGGTCGGGTCACCTGCCGTGTCTCTGTGAGGCCCTGTGGCCTCAGGATTGTTAGTGCCACCTGCCGTGTGACAGAGAATGGGTGGGACGGGACAGTACTGCCACACCCGTCTCTGCACCTCCTCCCCTTTGGGGTTCCTTCCTAGCTGGAAACCAGTACTGGTGCCCCCAGAACCACTCGCGGCTTTTGTTACTTCCTACTATTCTGTGTGAGCTGGGACATGAGGAGAGTGGGACAGGTCCTGAGCGTGGCCACCTGGGGAGGTAGGCAGGTGGTGCATATGGTCAGCACAGGTTGGCCAATCGCACCCCACAGGCACACTGTGGAACCTGTCGTCATATGAGCCCCTGAAGATGGTCATCATTGACCATGGCCTGCAGACGCTGACCCATGAGGTGATCGTGCCCCACTCAGGATGGGAGCGTGAGCCCAACGAGGACTCCAAGCCACGGGATGCTGAGTGGACAACTGTCTTCAAGAACACGTCGGGCTGCCTGAGGTGTGGACCAGGCCTGGTGCTAAAGCCACATGCACACCAGGCCCCGTCCTCGTGGTCCCAGATAGTGTGGAAGATGGCGGCAAGCTTAGGAACACCAGAGTTTGGGAGCTTCAGAGCTGTGGCACGAGTCCTGTGGATGAGAAGTGGGGCCGGATGGGGCTGTACCCACCCCAAGTGGTGCCCCAGTCTTCCCAGGGGCACCCTCTGGAGGGGTCTCTGTGGTACCATATCCCTGCCTAGCTCTCACCTACCTTCCCATCACTTGACAGCCAGTGGGGAGCTGGGACCTCCCTGTACATCTGCCTGGGAGGCCCATCCCAGCCACCTGTGTGACCTCTGCCCTTCCCCTCCTACCCCTGGGAGGCCCTGCCGACCCCCCAGAGTCCTGGGTCCCCACAGTCTTGCTTGTCCATCAGGGTGTTCTCCCGCAGCCCTGGAGGCTCTTGACCTTGGGGTAAGGTGGGGCCCAGAGCTGCCATTGGGGTGGCGAGGGACCCAGAATTGCCTATACACAGGTTCAGGTCTCTCTGAGTCTACCTGTCCCTTTCTAGGTCAGCTGGGAGGCAGGAAAGCCCTGTCTTCCCCTGCCCAGCTATCCCCAGCCAAGATAGCTGTCTGCCAGGGCTCCCCTCCTGAGGCCGGGGACAGTTCGCTTCTCCCACTTCACTGAGCTCCAGGCTGTGGGGTCCTTTCCCAATAGTGCTAGGAGGGCAGCAGCAAGGGCCTGTTTTGCAGATGAAGACAAGCCCATGAGGCCAGAGTGGGGCTGGGAAGTTTGTGGTAGCCAGGGGTCACCTGGCCTGCTCTTGGCCACACAGGAATGTGAGCTCTGATGGTGCTGAGGCCCGGCGGCGACTCCGGGAGTGTGAAGGGCTGGTGGACGCGCTCCTGCATGCCCTGCAGTCGGCAGTGGGCCGGAAGGACACGGACAACAAGGTGGGCAGGGATGGTCACAGCCTCATACCAAGGGCTGGAGAGACGATCATGCAGGTCCCGGGAGGCTGGAACTGTGGGAACAGCACAGGGGAATGGGCTTATTGTTCTGGGGCGGCGTTCTGGGCATGGCCTGCCTCACAGTGACCACACTGAAGTAGGCACTGTCCTGCAGGCAGAAGGTGCTCATGAGGCAGGGGCTTCTTCCCATGGACCCTCCCTGGTGGTTACCACCCTTTTGCCCCCCCGACTGAGGCTTCCCTGTCCCTTTGCTCCTGGTGCCTTCATGCACACCACCTGTGGCCAGTCTTTCTTGAGGGCTGGCCCTGTGCCTAGGGTGCCCTGCCCCAGCCACTCACCTCTCCCTGCAGTCGGTGGAGAACTGCGTGTGCATCATGCGGAACCTGTCCTACCACGTGCACAAGGAGGTGCCCGGGGCCGATAGGTACCAGGAGGCCGAGCCCGGGCCCCAGGGCAGTGCTGTAGTCTCCCAGCGCCGGAGGCGGGATGATGCCAGCTGCTTTGGTGGCAAGAAGGCCAAAGGTGGGTGGGGCGGACTGGGGTACCATCTCAACTCCTGCCCCAGCTGAAGGCTCTCTGTACACCCACAACAGCCCATCATGGAGGCCAGAGGACATCTGCTCAGCCCCCAACAGGCAGGCAGGGAAGCCGGGAGCCAAGGAGGCTGGACTGCCCTGGGTCACATGGTTGACGGGGCCCAGGGTTGGGGGCCCAGGTCCAACCTTCCACATCTACACTATGGGACCCCCAGGGAGTACACAAGGGAAGCCTGGTGGTCCCACTGATGCCCAGATCAAGTCTCTACTCCAGGGAGAGTTCCACTCACCCATGAGTTGAGAAAGAGCCATGGCTGTTGCTGCCTGCTGACTGTTTACAGAATAGCAGTAGACTACCACCAACCTGTGGGGCAGTCCCCCATCTGCCTGGGCAAGATGCCCTGCACACCTTCTCTACCGCACTAGCAGGGTATAGGTTCCCGGGACCTCCCCAGCAGTTGTGGGGAAACTGTGCGCCACCTGCCCCTGCCCCACTGACCCCAGTCCTCCTTCTTCTTGTCCCACTGGTGGGTGCTCAGCACCCAGAAGTGACGGGATGAGGTTCCACATGCTGCCTGCTTGATCCAGGGTGTGCAGTGGAAACCTGAGGCCTCTGGGAGGGCATGGGGGGGTGATGAGTGCTGCCTGCTCAGGCTCCTCTCCTCTCTCCTCTGCTTCCTCCGGCCGCCCAGAGGAGTGGTTCCACCAAGGTGAGTCCCTTTTTATCCTGCTCTCTAGGCCTGGCATGTGCAGTGGGCACCTGGGAAGAGGCAAGCACATNCCCCCCCCCCCCCCGGCCCATGAATGAGGATGCAGTGCTGGTCTGTGTCCACCTACACCCAGAACTGCCCTCAGCTCCTCCAAGGGGTCAGACTGCTGGCCACCTCAGAGGCTCCAAGGGCCCAGTTCCCAGGCCCAGGACAGGGCTCAACCCTGTGCTAGCTGAGTCCACCTGCACCCAGACCAGCCCCTAGCCAAGACTCCACTCCTGGGCTCAAGGCCTGGCTAGCCCCCAGCCAGCCCACTCCTATGGATAGAGAGACCAGTGAGCCCAAATGGACAAGCCTGGGGCCACCCAAGGGCCAGAAACAGCCTCTGCAGGACACAGGAGATGGACACCTGGGACCACCTCCACCCAGGGCCCTGCCCCAGACGCACGGAGGCCCTGACACAAGGGAGGAGCCAGCCACTTGTGCCAGACCTGAGTAGCAGAAAGCAAAAAGTTCCTTTGTTGCTTTAATGTTTAAATTTTCTTACAAAAATTTAGATGTTTACCAATACAACAGTCTTATTTTGGCTTATTTTTAATGCTTTTTCTCAGTGTTTTTCTTCTGAGTCACAAACAGCAGGCACTGAAAGCAGTCCCCAAGCCACTGCCGAAGGTCAGTCCTGGAGGTGCTGCCCAGGCTCCAGGCAGATGCGGC
Organism: Rhinopithecus bieti; assembly: GCF_001698545.2. NCBI lineage: Eukaryota > Metazoa > Chordata > Mammalia > Primates > Cercopithecidae > Rhinopithecus > Rhinopithecus bieti. Next base: position 332,874 of record NW_016818280.1, on the reverse strand, counting down.
AGCCCCGGCCCTGGCCAGCATCAGCTAGACAAGGGCTCTCTACTGCACAGGAGCCTCACATGACTGCAGTGCTCTGGGGAGGTGGGGCACCTGTAGCCTGACCCCCATCTTGCTGCTTCCAAAGCTTCCTTGCCCAGGGCTGGGCCTTGTGAGGCACCCCTGACACTGTGGTCTGCCTGCCTGCAGGGTGCCCAGGGAGCCCCTCCACCTTTAAGGAGTCCAAGTTCTTTCCCAACCCCCTCCCTGCCTAGCCAACTGCCCCTGGCACCAAGCCTTCCCGCACCTCTGGGGCACTGTTCCCAGGGGCACCTTCCTATCCCACCGGCCCCAAAGCCCAGCCAGGCACTCTTCCCTGCCACCTCCCTGGGCCCTGCCCTAGCAGCCCAGTTGGCCTCCTCAGGCCTTCTGTCACTCGCTCACACACAGCACCATGTCAGTAAACAGCTAACTCAGGCCTAGGGAGTTAGGTAGGGTGGGGGGCAGGAAGGTGTCCCCAAAGTCAGGCTTGGCTGGGGCGAGACGCTGCCAACCCCTGCCGCCAGGGGGCTCCAAGCTCCACGGCAGGATCTGCTCAGGGTGGCCCTTCTTCCACGATCCAAGCCCTAAGAACAAGAGGCTGGGCCTGGGCCCTGCAGAGGGAGAGGGGATGGTGGACGCTGCAGCCAGAGTGGCACAGGACCACATACAACCTCAAGGCAGGGCGGCCAACTCCACAGGCTACATGGATGGAGATATGGACAGAAGCATCTGCCCTGGATGGTGTGAGCTGACCCCAAGGGTCAGCTCCAGGACTGATCCTGAATTGCTGGTCCTCAAAGGGCGTTGGAGGGTATGGTGCCCATCCCTACTCTGGTCCTATCTCCTCAGGCCCCTGATCTCACAGTGCCTGGGACAGGGCTGTGGGCCCAGGGAGCACCCTCCCTCTCTGACCTCTGCCTGGCCTTCCCTGGGAATGGGCCACTGGGCTGCTGGACTGGAAGCCAAAGTCCTGCAGGGAACATGCAGGAAAAGCAGAGCATGCAGGCAGCAGAGACCAACAAGAAGCCCTGGCCCAGAGGGCAGAAACGTTTGGACAAACAACCAGATGAGAGAACGTACCAGGCATGCAAGCTAGACCCAGGAGTCAACGGGCTGAGGCTTAGCGTCCCCCACGGCGTCCACCAGCCTGACCGCGGGCCTGCTGGGCCCTGGGGGAGGGGCCTTCCTGCTGGGATCGAGCTGCAGTGCACGGGTGGGCATTAGAGGCACAACAGAGCAGGTTAGTCAGAGCTCCTGGGGGGACAGGGCAGGGGCAGGGCCGAGGCTGGCGATGTAAGGGTGGGCCTGCCAGGACAGCACAGGGAGCACCAAGGGCACAGGGAGCCAGACAGGTGTGGCTCACATGGGCCGGGGGGGGGGGGCACGTGCACACACAGAGGCCTGCACAGGAAGCTGGGGGATTGGCACACAGCAGGCGGCATGTCCTGCCCTCGCCGGTGGGCCCTCGCACACACATGCGCAGAAGGGTGCACACACACTAGCTCAAAGGCTCCGGCCCATGCAGGGTGTGGCCGGGCAGTGCTGTCCCCAGGGGGTGGGAGCTGCAAACTCATCAGTACCCACAGACTGACTGGCACGAAAGGGCTGCTTCCTGGGCTTGGCCCCACAACCCAGCTATACCCCCGGGCCCAGACCAGACCCAGCATGGCCTAGGCTGTTCTCCAGCAACCCCCAGACACAGAGCCCCACGGGGTACCTGCCCACAGTCACAGGACCACTTACTTTCAATGGTTCCTTCTCAGAGGCCTCTCCAGCAGAGCCAATGCCCCGCGGCCTTCGCTCCCTCCGGTCCACTGTGGAGTATCCATCTGTAGATGGAATAAAGTGGAGCATGAGAGATGCTCTGAGGGGAACCCTGTAGGAGCAGATCTTCCTCTCAGCCCAGACACAGGGGACTCGTGGGACAGGGGCTTTGGGAGATGGCCCACACCCACCCTGTCCTGGAGATCCGGGCTGCTGCCAGCTTTCACCAACACCTTGCCTCGCACTGGTGCAACCCTTGCCTGCCCCATGGCAGCTCCAACTATCCAGACTCCCCTCCACTTGTGGGCCAGAGCTCCTAGCTGGGCACTAACCCCTCTCCAGCTGCCCTGTACCTCATTCTCTGAGCACCCCTTAACCAAATCTCTCTTCTCCACCCAGCACCAACTACACCCCATAAAACCAGCAGGCCTACCTCAGGCCCTGGTCCCCTCCTCGCACAGAAAACAAACCACACTGCATCTGCACTCACCGGGACCAAGCGCGTCCATGGGGATCACATCCCGGCTGCCAGTTTTCTCACCCTCTGCAAAAGAGGAGGCGGCGGGCTGCACATAGCGGCCAGGGGGGATCGGCGCACAGAAGCCCCAGGTAGCCCTAGAGGCTCTCTGTCACTAAGGTGCCCAACCTCTGCCAGTTGGCAGCCCCACCCTGAGCTTGACAGCAGCGCGGATGCCGTGGGGAGTAGCCAAGAGGCAGAGGGCAGGGAAAGTGGCCTATGGAAGCCGTCTCCGTGGGAGGTGTGGCTCCTCCTTCACCCTCACCCAAGGGTCGGGCAGTTGGGACAGCTGCGGTCCCCACCCTCTAGGCCCCCTAACCTCCACCACTCACCAAGACTCTTGTCCACCAGCGGCAGCGTGCTGTCATCGAAGCCCCCAGGACTCGGTGCTCCCTTAGGCCCCTTGGCAGTAGCCGCAGCTGACTGAGACATAAAACACAGACACATGGTGGGTGAAGCACATGGACTGGGAATGAGGTGAAGTGAGCAAGGAAGGCAGGGAAGGCCAGGGAAGCCGCACCTGGAAGCGTGCCTTGGTCCAGCCATCTTTCTGCAGGCTACCACGCAGCTCTTTGTAGCTCCACACTGTCTGCAACACGTGCGACGCCGCCTTCGCCTCGCGTACAGATTGGCTGTGGGGCCGGGGGCGGGGTCAGTGGCGGCCCCTCCCCCACATCCCCTGCTCCCCAAGCCACCCACCCCTCCCCTCCACACCTGGAGGCGACAAGAGCCACCAACGCTGGCACCCCGCGTGCCTGCAGGAGCGAGCGCGCGTTATCCAGGCTGTCGGACACGATTTCGTGGATGGTGTTGAGCACCGCCACCACGGTGTCTTCCTCCAGGCGGGCCCCAGGTCGCGGCGGAGCCTGTGCATTGCGCACATTCCGCACAAGCTCGGCCATGGCGTAGCTCCCTGAGGGGCAGGGCTAGGTGTCAGGACACGCCTCTGCCCCACCCCTCCAGGAAGGAGCAGGGATCCCGCGAGGGCTGGGGCGCTGTCAGGAAACCCCCGGGAGACCACCACAAGGAACCATGCGAGGAGGGCGCTGAGCTTCAGAGACAGGGCCAGGAGGACTGGAGCTGCCTACGGTGGGACAGCGCCGAAACGACAGGGGCGGGGCCTGGACTCCCAAACCACTCATCCTCCAACCCCCTCCGATGAGATCCTAGAGCTGCAGGCATAGTTCGGTGTCCAGGCGTGGCTTTGCAGGCGTCCTCACCGATAAGGTCTTTGTTGCGCCGGTCCAGCGAGAGGTTGCGCAAGGCAATGGCGACGGCGCGCACCACCTTGTCTGTCTCAGACTGCAGCAGTTCCACAAGCACCGGCAGCCCACGCTCTTTACGCACTGTGGCGCGGATGTACGTGGCCCACTGAGGAAGCGGGGAGAGGGTTCCTCAGCTATACACCCCAGGCACTCTCCCACCTCCAGATCCTGACCGCTCCCTCCAGCTGGACCTTCCTGCTCCCGTGGCCGACAAAGCCCTACCCCAAAAGCTCAACGGCACCTCCACCGAGGCTTTCCCACCGTCCAGGGTGCACGCAGTGCCCGTAGCCCATGCACTTCTTGGATCTTGGGGTGGTGAAGTGGGCCCTCCTTTCCCCGCCAGCCGAGGCAGGAGCTGCACCAGTGAGGTGCCTGGGATTCCCTCTCTCAGGACTTGCCCACCCTGCCACACCTGCCCCTCACCATCCAGTTGCCGGCACTGAGGTTCTGCAGAGCGCCGGCGGCAGCCTCCAGGGTGTTGAAGTTCCGGCTCTCCGTGAGGAGGGAGAGGTAGAGACGTACCACCTCGGGTTGGTACAGCAGCTCAAAGCCTGGGTGCAGGGCAACCGCCACCCACGGTCACCCAGAATCTGCTCTCATCCGTCATACCCCTCCCGCTTCCCGCTTTAGAGCTCCCGGAGGGTGGGTGAGCTGGGGCCAGGGACGGGTGTGGATGAGTCACGTAATGTTTACTATCAACATAGTCACCCAAGGGGAAAAGCATTCCCATTTCACAGAGGAGCAAACTGAGGCTCAATCAGTTGGACCTGCCTGGCAGCAGGAGCATCCAGGAGGCCTGGGGTGGGGAGGGAGGCGTCAACCAGGAAGGCTTTCCTAGCAACAAGACCGCATTTCCCGGTACGTCCCTGAAGCTATGTTCCTGGCCACGCCCCTAGCAATAGGGCCCACCTTCCCTGGCAACAAGACCAGCATTGGCCACACCCCTAGCAAGAGGACCTGCTTTCACCAGTAACTGAAGCTGTGCAAAGCCGGCGGCGCCCCCTAGCAACAGGCCCCCCCCCCCCCCCCCA
>NW_016818280.1:303824-327112 GCF_001698545.2 Rhinopithecus bieti | reverse complement strand
CAATTGATGCAGTGCAACCAGGGCAGCTGCCCTAGCAACAGGAGGCACTCTCCCTGGCAACCACTCCAGGTTCCCCGGCAACTGAGACGCCATCCTGCTGCTCTGCCCAGTGCTCCAGAAATGGGGGGTCAAGACAGCCTTCCAAGCTTGCCTGTCCCCAAACAGGGGCTTCAGGCTGGCTTGGGATACTACCTCAATCTCCCCTGTACTCACCCAGCAACATTTCATCACCCCCTCCCCAGTCCCCATGCCCCATGCTCCCTCTACTCCTGCCCTGCTGGGCTTTCTGCTCCCACATACTCCAAGAACATTCCCTGCTGGGGTATCTGCACCAGCCCTGCTTTAACTGTAATGCTTCCCCATAGCCCTCCTGCAGCTGGGGCCCTCCACTCTGGTGACATGCAGGCTCCTCCAACTGGTTAGGCCCCACCAGGGCACACCTCTCTCTCAGGCCAGATCCCAGCACACAACCCAATAGGCACTGGCCTGCCCCTGCAGGTGTTCGTCTGGCCCAGCCTCTGAACCTGGATGTGAGCATGCCCGCCTAGCTCCCAGCCCCGAGGTGAACTCAGCTTTGTGGCTAACACAGGAGGCCCTACCTCCACTGGGGGCGTCCCTCCAAACCTTCCCACCTCTTACACACCATGAGGCTGAGCAAGCCCCTGGCCTCTCTGTGCCTGTTTCCCCCAACCTTGCCTGACATGACCCATGGCACTGCCTCCCATTCTAAACCCTCAGCAGGTGTCCCAGTGCTGAATAATCCTCCAGGAAATCCTGCACCTATGGGCCTGTTTCCCCATCTGTTCCCTAAGGCTCTCCAGGCCTGCTTGATGGCCCAAAGCTTCACTACCAGGGCAATCCTGAGCCCAGACATCCCCCAGCGAAGCTGGCTTCGTCTCAGCCCACTCACCTTTAGCAGCCTCAGTTCGCTTGGGCAGGTCTAGCGTGTCAAAGTTCCGGTCCATCTCACCATCCTTCTTTCCTGGAAGGGAAAAGTGGTGTGGGAGGTGAGGCAGACCCCATATGAGGCATGGGTGTGTCAGAAGGGTTGGGCACAGTTCTCTCCTATCCAGGCCCCAAAAGGCACCCCCATGTCCAGGCCTGGGCACCTGTGGGAGTGGAGCACCATTGTCAGAGTTTGGGCAGTTTAGTCTAGGGGTAGGAGTTGGTGGCAGTGGGGCCTGGGGACATCCCAGCCCTGCCCCTAGGACTCATCTCCCACCAGGTGCTGGGAGCTGTACCACAGACCCTCCCGGTGGCTTCCTTGCAACTACCAGGTATGTAGACCGAGGAAGCCAGGAGCCCTGGCTGGATGGCAGGTGGATACAAGCCGAGAAACTGAAGGCAGACCGGGACAAGACTCGCTTGGGTCACACAGTAAGGCAGAACTAGGGGGAAACTCCCCTACTCTGGGGTCAGGACATTGTCCCAGGATCTACTAGCCAGGAGAAACCCCACAGCAGCCCACCTAACATTTGTGCAGCCCTGGCTTGCACACCTTCGTGACAGTGAGCCCACTGTCAGCCACACTCCCATCTCAGATGACACTTCTACCCCCTCAGAAGGCAGCAGAGCGGAGCCAGATGACCTGGGGTCCCTGCCCTGCTTACCCTCATGGGACCCTTGTATCCCTCTGAGCCACATTCTGCCCCATTCTATCAGAGAAACAGACTGCTCCCTGGTGCCCTTAGAGACAAGTATCCCCAGGCCCTGCCCACTCTTGGCTCTGTCCGGCTCTGCCCAGGTAGGCAAGTCTGAGGTTATAAAATGAGCCCCTTGGCCTTTCCACCTGCCACTGTCATAAAGATGGCAGCCCGAGTGATGAAGCCAAAGGTGGGGCAGGGCCCTGGGGCTGGAATGTGCTTGCCTCTTCCCAGGTGCCCACTGCACATGCCAGGCCTAGAGAGCAGGATAAAAGGGACTCACCTTGGTGGAACCACTCCTCTGGGCGGCCGGAGGAAGCAGAGGAGAGAGGAGAGGAGCCTGAGCAGGCAGCACTCATCACCCCCCCATGCCCTCCCAGAGGCCTCAGGTTTCCACTGCACACCCTGGATCAAGCAGGCAGCATGTGGAACCTCATCCCGTCACTTCTGGGTGCTGAGCACCCACCAGTGGGACAAGAAGAAGGAGGACTGGGGTCAGTGGGGCAGGGGCAGGTGGCGCACAGTTTCCCCACAACTGCTGGGGAGGTCCCGGGAACCTATACCCTGCTAGTGCGGTAGAGAAGGTGTGCAGGGCATCTTGCCCAGGCAGATGGGGACTGCCCCNCTCTGTCCGGCTCTGCCCAGGTAGGCAAGTCTGAGGTTATAAAATGAGCCCCTTGGCCTTTCCACCTGCCACTGTCATAAAGATGGCAGCCCGAGTGATGAAGCCAAAGGTGGGGCAGGGCCCTGGGGCTGGAATGTGCTTGCCTCTTCCCAGGTGCCCACTGCACATGCCAGGCCTAGAGAGCAGGATAAAAAGGGACTCACCTTGGTGGAACCACTCCTCTGGGCGGCCGGAGGAAGCAGAGGAGAGAGGAGAGGAGCCTGAGCAGGCAGCACTCATCACCCCCCCATGCCCTCCCAGAGGCCTCAGGTTTCCACTGCACACCCTGGATCAAGCAGGCAGCATGTGGAACCTCATCCCGTCACTTCTGGGTGCTGAGCACCCACCAGTGGGACAAGAAGAAGGAGGACTGGGGTCAGTGGGGCAGGGGCAGGTGGCGCACAGTTTCCCCACAACTGCTGGGGAGGTCCCGGGAACCTATACCCTGCTAGTGCGGTAGAGAAGGTGTGCAGGGCATCTTGCCCAGGCAGATGGGGGACTGCCCCACAGGTTGGTGGTAGTCTACTGCTATTCTGTAAACAGTCAGCAGGCAGCAACAGCCATGGCTCTTTCTCAACTCATGGGTGAGTGGAACTCTCCCTGGAGTAGAGACTTGATCTGGGCATCAGTGGGACCACCAGGCTTCCCTTGTGTACTCCCTGGGGGTCCCATAGTGTAGATGTGGAAGGTTGGACCTGGGCCCCCAACCCTGGGCCCCGTCAACCATGTGACCCAGGGCAGTCCAGCCTCCTTGGCTCCCGGCTTCCCTGCCTGCCTGTTGGGGGCTGAGCAGATGTCCTCTGGCCTCCATGATGGGCTGTTGTGGGTGTACAGAGAGCCTTCAGCTGGGGCAGGAGTTGAGATGGTACCCCAGTCCGCCCCACCCACCTTTGGCCTTCTTGCCACCAAAGCAGCTGGCATCATCCCGCCTCCGGCGCTGGGAGACTACAGCACTGCCCTGGGGCCCGGGCTCGGCCTCCTGGTACCTATCGGCCCCGGGCACCTCCTTGTGCACGTGGTAGGACAGGTTCCGCATGATGCACACGCAGTTCTCCACCGACTGCAGGGAGAGGTGAGTGGCTGGGGCAGGGCACCCTAGGCACAGGGCCAGCCCTCAAGAAAGACTGGCCACAGGTGGTGTGCATGAAGGCACCAGGAGCAAAGGGACAGGGAAGCCTCAGTCGGGGGGGCAAAAGGGTGGTAACCACCAGGGAGGGTCCATGGGAAGAAGCCCCTGCCTCATGAGCACCTTCTGCCTGCAGGACAGTGCCTACTTCAGTGTGGTCACTGTGAGGCAGGCCATGCCCAGAACGCCGCCCCAGAACAATAAGCCCATTCCCCTGTGCTGTTCCCACAGTTCCAGCCTCCCGGGACCTGCATGATCGTCTCTCCAGCCCTTGGTATGAGGCTGTGACCATCCCTGCCCACCTTGTTGTCCGTGTCCTTCCGGCCCACTGCCGACTGCAGGGCATGCAGGAGCGCGTCCACCAGCCCTTCACACTCCCGGAGTCGCCGCCGGGCCTCAGCACCATCAGAGCTCACATTCCTGTGTGGCCAAGAGCAGGCCAGGTGACCCCTGGCTACCACAAACTTCCCAGCCCCACTCTGGCCTCATGGGCTTGTCTTCATCTGCAAAACAGGCCCTTGCTGCTGCCCTCCTAGCACTATTGGGAAAGGACCCCACAGCCTGGAGCTCAGTGAAGTGGGAGAAGCGAACTGTCCCCGGCCTCAGGAGGGGAGCCCTGGCAGACAGCTATCTTGGCTGGGGATAGCTGGGCAGGGGAAGACAGGGCTTTCCTGCCTCCCAGCTGACCTAGAAAGGGACAGGTAGACTCAGAGAGACCTGAACCTGTGTATAGGCAATTCTGGGTCCCTCGCCACCCCAATGGCAGCTCTGGGCCCCACCTTACCCCAAGGTCAAGAGCCTCCAGGGCTGCGGGAGAACACCCTGATGGACAAGCAAGACTGTGGGGACCCAGGACTCTGGGGGGTCGGCAGGGCCTCCCAGGGGTAGGAGGGGAAGGGCAGAGGTCACACAGGTGGCTGGGATGGGCCTCCCAGGCAGATGTACAGGGAGGTCCCAGCTCCCCACTGGCTGTCAAGTGATGGGAAGGTAGGTGAGAGCTAGGCAGGGATATGGTACCACAGAGACCCCTCCAGAGGGTGCCCCTGGGAAGACTGGGGCACCACTTGGGGGTGGGTACAGCCCCATCCGGCCCCACTTCTCATCCACAGGACTCGTGCCACAGCTCTGAAGCTCCCAAACTCTGGTGTTCCTAAGCTTGCCGCCATCTTCCACACTATCTGGGACCACGAGGACGGGGCCTGGTGTGCATGTGGCTTTAGCACCAGGCCTGGTCCACACCTCAGGCAGCCCGACGTGTTCTTGAAGACAGTTGTCCACTCAGCATCCCGTGGCTTGGAGTCCTCGTTGGGCTCACGCTCCCATCCTGAGTGGGGCACGATCACCTCATGGGTCAGCGTCTGCAGGCCATGGTCAATGATGACCATCTTCAGGGGCTCATATGACGACAGGTTCCACAGTGTGCCTGTGGGGTGCGATTGGCCAACCTGTGCTGACCATATGCACCACCTGCCTACCTCCCCAGGTGGCCACGCTCAGGACCTGTCCCACTCTCCTCATGTCCCAGCTCACACAGAATAGTAGGAAGTAACAAAAGCCGCGAGTGGTTCTGGGGCACCAGTACTGGTTTCCAGCTAGGAAGGAACCCCAAAGGGGAGGAGGTGCAGAGACGGGTGTGGCAGTACTGTCCCGTCCCACCCATTCTCTGTCACACGGCAGGTGGCACTAACAATCCTGAGGCCACAGGGCCTCACAGAGACACGGCAGGTGACCCGACCTGTCTCTCAGGTCCCATAAGGCACAAGCCCCACCACTGCACTGTTGGGGTGGGAACCAAGGAGGCGGGTCCCAGGGGAGTTTCTGTTGGGGCAGGAGGTGAGGGGACATGCCTGAGGGGCTCACTGTCAGCCTCCCACCTATGGTAGAGACTGGGGAACCTGTCACAGAGTCTGGGCCCGATGCCTGGCTCCTGGGACGAGCATCTCAGCAGCTGCACTCCTGCCCACCGGGCGCTTTCCCAGGCAGTCGCAGGCCGAGGGGCCTCGTTCCTCCCTGGCTGAGCCTCGCACTCTTCTCTTCCCAGGGGATGTGGGCATGGCCAGGTCCCACTCACCAGTGACAAGCTCGCGGACCTCGTTGTCCCGGGCGGCCCGCAGCAGGCGTACCAGGGCAGGCACACCACCACAGTCCCGGATGGCGGCCTTGTTGTCAGTGTCACGGCCATAGGAGAGGTTGCGCAGTGCCCCACAGGCCCGGCGCCGCACCTCAGCCCGCGGGTGGTCCAGCAGTGCCACAAGCAGCGGCAGCCCACGCAGCTGCCGTACACGCCGCTTGACACCCTCGTTCTCAAAGCACAGATGCTGCAGGTAGGCGGCCGCATTGGCCTTCACGGGGTCCACGGGGTGCCGCAGCATGGCCAGCACCTCAGGTAGCTCAGGGTCCCGCCAACGCGGCTCCTTGCGGGCGCTATCCACTGAGGGCGAGCGCCGCACCAGCCGGTCCAGGCTGCCCAGGCTGCCCCGTTCAGGCTGGGCCAGGGGCGCCGTCACCGCTGGGAACGCAGGCCGTTGGTCCGTCAGCTCGCCGCCATCATCTGCTGCGTCCTCGTAGGCCCTGCACAGGCAAGTGGGGCGCGTGGACATCGTCACAGCAGCCGCCAGCCCCGCCTCTGAGCTGCCCCATGACACCTTCTTCAGGACTGCAAACTCACCCAGCAGGGCTGGGCTGAGAGCACCTGCATCTCCGCCCGAAGCATGGTGGGGACATAGAGAGTCATGCACCAGCCCAGTGAGAACCAATTCACAGCCAAATGCCAAACCCCAGCCAGAGGCTATCAGGACCCAGGCAACCCTCCCAGGACAGCAAGCTCACTCACTGCTGTCACCGGGCAGTGTTCCTCGATCCCAAGCAAAACATGTTTCTGTGCGATATCTGCTAGGGCTGCTGGAGAGACCCACCTCCCTTCCACGAAACCACCCTATCTTCCATGAGGCCCATCTCTGGCTGTGCCAGGATGGAGAGTGGGTAGATGGCTCTCTCTCTGCATGAAGCCATCACAGTAGGACCACCCGAGGGGTGTTCAGGCCACCAGCCCTTTGGGGCACAAGATCTCCTTAACTCTCAGTAGCCCTGTGGGTTGCTGTCATCAAACCCACTGCCCCGAGGCTAGGAGTGGTCAGGTGACTTGGCCAGGGTCACACAACAGAATCCAGACCCGGGCTATGGTCACGTCCCCACTCCAGAGATGCAGAAACTGAGGGCAATGGGGACAGAATCAGGGGCTGTGACAACGGCCAGGGCTCTGGGTTCTGGTTACCCAGAGTGTGGATGGAGCAAGGCCGGTGGTTGGCACTCTTCCCAGCTTTTCCTAGGCCCTGGGCCTGCAGGATGGTGCCCAGTCGAACTCCTACCACCCCAGGGTCCACCTTTCTTCTCTCCCTGACAAGAGCCAAGGCCAATTCAAACTAACGTGCATGACTAACTCAACTGCAGCCGCTTGACAAGTGGGGTACTCTGTAGTTGGGTGGGGGGTGGACTTCCCAGAGGAGGTAGCCATAGGGGACGGGGTGCAGCTCACCTGGTGTGAAGGCCCCGCCCACACTCAGGCCTCCTCCTCGTGGCCGTGCCATAGTCAGGCTCCAGCTCAGGGCCACCCTCGTCATCAGCGGCCAGGCTGCGCGTGTCATCCTCCAAGCCATACGGCTCTGCCTGGAAGCGCTCGGGCAGGGAGCGGCCACCTGGTGGCCCAGGCTCAGGACCCACTGAGAAGGCCTCCCGGTGGCTAGGCAGTGTGAAGCAGCCATCACCAGGGCCTGGGCCAAGGGGGCCAGCACGTGGGGCCGCACACCCAGCCCTCGGGACAGGCTGCCATAGCTGGAACTGTCCCGGGGCTCGGGGCCTTCGGGAAAGCCAGCCCCGCTGCTGAGGTAGGCTCGAGAGAGTGTGGCCGCTGGGCCACCACCACGCAGCAGGAAATGCCGGTCCAGGGCACCATCGGCAAAAGGGCCTAGTGGGGGGCCGCCATCCAGCAGGGGAGTCCGTCCGGGCCCAGGGGCACCTGGCGTACTGTCCGAGTGGTCACTGTCTTGACAGTCTTGGTGACCTGGTAGATGATAGGCAGGTAGGTGGGGTAGCCCGAGAGGCCTAGAAACTGCTTTGTTGGGGCCTGACTGGCCTTAATTTCCCACTCGAGCAATGAGAGGGCCCAGGTGGCAAGTTTCCATGTCCACTCTGCAGGTGAGACAGCTGCAGCAGCCTGGCCCTGCTCACCTACCCACTGCCTGGGCCTGTCCATACCTTGGTCTCGGTGCGCCGGGTCGTGCCATCTTCAGATGTGACAATAGACACATGGGAAGTGGGTGTGCCGGGGTCCTCCTCCACCGTCACGGTCTCCTCCAGCACATCAGGCGCCTCCGGCATCGTGGCCAGTGAGGCCTGGCTGCCTGGGCTCTGCTCCTGGGGCAAGGAGGGGCACTGATGGGCAGGCCTGCTGCTCAATCAGAGTACAGGTCCCCACGCATAGCAGCTCTGCCTCAGCTCTTGCTGGCCAGCACACCAGGGTGCCTTCCTCCTGGTCCTGAACCTACCCACCCCAGAGCCTGTCTCGGCCCAAGCTGGTAAGGACAGCAATAAGTTCTTGCCCTCTGAACATCAAGGTGCTAACCCTTCCCTGGCACCCCATCCTGGGGGGACCCTGGGGCTGGACCCCATCCCAAGCCTCCTCAAGCTGAGTTGGCAGATAAGGCCACAGACTCTGGGGTGAAGTCTAGAGGGCCCTCCCCAAGCTGCATGGCCTGGCTGCCACAGGCTCCTCCAGGCCCCAGGAGGCACCAGTGAGACCTGCAGGATGCCTTCCTGATGTCACCCACCACCCCTAGCTGGGACATTATGGTGTCCTGGGGCCTCCTCCCTCACCTACCCCAGAAACCTTGAGTATAGAAGCCTTGTGGGGCTGTTTCAGCACTGCCTACTGACTCCTGTGGCCACACTAAGGTTCCCGCCACCAACGCCAGCCAGACGCCCTCAAGGGACAGAAATAAGCAGTTCCCAGAACACTCCATGCACCTGTAGCACCAATATATCCTTACTCTTTCCAGTCCAGACATTCTTTAGTGTTGTGTAGGCATAGTCTGGCCCTACCTCAGGCCAGTGGATGGCGCCCCAGTGACTGAGACTCTGGGCATCGTATCAGAGACCAGACACAGTGGGTTTGAGCCTATGGGTGCTCTTGCCACCATTCTGCATGGGGTGACAACACTGGAATTCTAGGCAAGACAGCTCTAGACTGAGACTTTTCTATCCACATGCCTACTGACTAGACTTACCAGTGGGGAAACTGAGGCTCAAAGAGGCTAGACTGGCCACATCAGAGCCAGGCCCAACCCTGCTGCGCCTGAGTGGCTTCAGGACCCTGAGGACCCACAGGCCGCTCTGGGCTCTGGACTGCACAGTGTGCCTGGCCCCAGGCCACATGGCGCCCAACATCCGGGTGATTGGCCATCTAGCCCAAGACGGGCAGGAGCTGAAACCTAAGCCCTGGTGGGTGTACCGGGTGAGGGGGAGCACATTCCCAGGCAGCCAGGCAGGGTCAGCAGGAGGACGGCCATTGCTCTGCTGGCCAGGCCCCTGGTCCCTGCACCAATGGGTCCCCTTGCCTGGGCCCCCTGGGGCCTGCACAGACACCAAGCTCTGCTAGGCTCCAGAGGGGAGATCTGCCCATTGCTTGGGCCTGGGAGGGTGAGCCAGGGGCTAGATACTCAGTGCTGCCTGTGACCTCAGGACCTGCCTACCAACGCCTGTGGGCTGGAGAAGCCTCCCCAGGTCAGGGTCCTATCCTGGTGGAATACTTGACCCTCAAATGCACGCAGTGCAGGTGTCCAGGAAGGGGCCTGCACCAACATGTTAGGACAGATGTCCAAGCTCACTGACAGAGGAAAAGGTGGCCACAGAAGGTACCTCCCCTCTCCCAGGGGCAGGGTCTTGGAGGATGACAGGTAACTTTATAGATGGGGAAACTGAGGCCTGGCAGGGGAGAGGATTTACCTAGAACTTCACAGTGCAAGTGGGATTTCAAGCACCCCAGAGAAGGCAATCTGGCAAGGAAGCCTTTGGGCCTCATCTCGCCGTCAGTCTTGAGATGTACGTGGAATGCCTGGCTAGGAAAAGGGGACCTGTTCCCTGGGAAAAGAAATAGACTGAGGCCTAGAGTGGGGACAATTGGTATGCTGCCATGCAGGGCAGGCTGGGCTCTTCTCCAAAGGCACTGGGGAGCTGGGACTGCTCTGAAGCAGGAGAAGGCTTGTGTGGCCCATCATTGCTGGGGCTGGGCTACCCCATCTGTATCTGGCATATGTGTATCAGGCCCTGAGCTCTCTCTGCTGGGCCCTGGGGAGCTCATCAGAGTTTAAGCAGGGGCCCAGGCACTGAGGGGCTACAGTTCCGGCAACGGGGTGAGGAGGGTATGCAGCAAGACTGAGGGGATGTTACCCAGGACACTCTGCCAGTGGGATGTGGCCCCTCATATATGCATATATTTACATCTATTAAAGACTCAGAGAAGAGCCCCCTCCTCCCTAGCTAGACAGTGGGGGTAAGGGGGAGACAAAAAGGGGAGGACATCTCAGGACCCAGATGCCACTCTGTGGCCCAGCTTATCCCTCCCACCAAGGCTGTGGTGCAGGTCTGACAAGCAGAGCTGGGGTGGTCCAGGAGAGCCAGGTCCCCCCCAGCAAGACCTGGCAACCCTGCGGCATCACCCATCAGCCCCGGCCTAGCAGCTCGGCAGTAGGATCCCAAGGCCCCAAGAGTCCCTGCTGGCAAATGACCTCAGGGAGCTAAAAATTAGCGATGACTTCACCCGGGTGGCAGGAGCATGAGTCAGCCAGTGATCACAGGAAAGCCCGGCCCCCGCTACACATGCCCAGGCACACACACATGCATATACATGACCCCTCAGACAGGGACACAGGCATGTACACGTACCTGTGTGAGTACCCAGCCTGGCACAGGCCAAGCACATCAACCTGTGTGCTCTAACAGCACCCCAAAGACACGGCACCCACTGTTCCCTGAGGCACACTCCTGAGCACACATCCTCCCATCCTCCATCGTGTGTCGAGACCCTTATCCAGGCAGGGCCTCAGAGACTCTCAACACACAGGGACAGGAGCCACCAACTCTGCCAATCACCTCCCCAACATCCACTCTGGGAATCTCAGAGATGACTGGCAGAGAGAGAAACTGAGGTGTAGAGTAGTGACAGGCCCTAGCCATCTGGTGGCTCAGGTCTCTGCAACATCTTTAGGGTGGGGCTGTGGAATGGTGGGCTGACTCTCAACAGCCCACCTTGCAGTCCCTGGATCCCTGTCTGGCCCCAGTGTCCATGTCCGATATGCACCTGCCCAGACTGGCCCACTCTCAGGGACCCTGGCCCTGCAGCCCCACACAGCCTCTGCCTCAGACCCGACTCTGGGCTGTTCCCCTCTGCACTCTAGACATGGGGTCTACCCTGAACACCCTACCTCCAGTCCAACCCCACATGCTGCATCCTGTCAGTCGTCTCTCATCACCCCCTCCCCAGCCGGGGCTCCATCCTTGCTCCTCTTGCATCCTGCCCAGGCTCCCAGCACTCATCCCTCCCTTGGCTCTTCAAACTCTGGTGCACCAGGTCCGGGGCCCCCAGGACTGGCCTGGAAACAGGCTGCTGCCCAGGCCTGAGATTTCCCATGAGCTCCCTTGGGCTTATGGGAAGGGCCAGAGTGGCCAGGGAGGTAGACCACCTACCCCTGCTCACAAGAGGGTCCCAGGAACACAGGGCTGAGCCCAGCATAGGGGCTCTGGGCCCCATCACGCACCTGGGGCTCAGCTTCTTCACAAGGAGGTGGGAATGACAGAGGAGGCTGGGGTCATGGGACATGCCGGGTACCACCAGTCCCACCTTTGTGGCAAAATGCAAGGAACACAGGGAGCAGAAAAGCAAGACTGGACCAACACAGAGAGGGACTGCTGGTAGACAGGTGGCTGGGCCCTGGTCCCATAGCATTTATCTACCCGAACAGCTGGACTTCACACATGTATAACCACGGTCTGTGTCCTGAAGAACAGACTGCAGGGGCAGGCTCCTCCCCTGACCAAGGCCCGGCTAGCACACACAGGGAATGAGTTAAAGTGAGATTGCACACCTGGATCCCACACCTGCAGGCCAGGCTCCCAGAGGGCAGGAGGTGGCTGCCATCAGATGGATGAATGAATGAATCTCCTCCATCCCCAGCATGTCCCTCCCAGGTAGAGTCCAGGACAAGCCAGGCTGGCATCTTCCACCAGGCAGCAAGCCCTTGGCCACCACAAAATGCCCTTTCCCTTAGTGCTACAGCTTCTGACCAGCCTCCAGGACCTGGAGCTCACTCCTCCACACAGCAGTGCACCTGCCAGGGCGTGGCCCCAGGCAGAGAAGACAAAAAGCCAAGCTGGGGAAGCAAGCTTGGGGTGGGAGAGCAGGGCTGACTGTCATCCACCTCAGCTTCCCCAAACTCAGCTCAGGGTCATCGGACACACTGTGACCATGGATTTCCCAAAAACTGGTCCCTCCATCTCAGGGCCAGACCCTGGGGGCCACACCAGGGCCGTACAACAGGCAGGGACCTGGCTGCCCGGGTGGGCAGGTGTGTGGGAGACCTGTCTCCCACCACAGAGGGTCTTGGCTGCTCTCTCCTCTGCTCAGTTTCCCTGCCTATTACTGAATCCAGCACTGCTCCAAGCAGAGAGCAGACTGCCTATGCCTCCGCCCCCCCGCCCCGCCTCAATGCTGAGAGGGGGAGGACCCCGTTTTCCTTAGAGATCCCCTCCAGCATCCATTAGTGGGCAGGGCCTGTCTCTACCCCTCCCATCACGTGTGCCTCAGAGGCAGAGAAGACTTCCATTAAAGCTCCGGAAGCTCCTTTGCAGGTCCTGGGAGTCAGAGCCGGCGCAGGGGGTGTGGAGGGAAGAGGAGGAAGCCTCTCAGGGAGCAGAAGCCCTACCCGGGCTTCCCTCTTCAGACTCCAGCCTCCTTCCTGCACAGACAGGAGCTGCTCAGGAAGGCCCTGGCTCTCCACCCGTGTCCTCAGGCACCTGTCCTGGGCGCTGGCCAGGAAGCGCCCACCCGGTCCCGGCCGGTTCCAAGAGGAAGGTCAAACTGCCAGGGGTCCTGGCCCCCGAGGAGCCGGGGATGGGCTCCACAGTCCCCACGGCCCCTCCTGCACACCCGGGGGCACCGCGCTCACACCGCCACCCGCCTGGCCCTGGCCCTGGCCCTAGCCTGACGCAGCCCAGCCAGGGGCGCAAGACAATAGCCGCCTCGGGCCAGCGGCTCCGCGGAACAAAAGCTGGTCCTCCCGGGCAGGCCGGCGCCCCGCCCTCCGCCTCCGACCCCTGGGCCAGGGTCCCCCCAAGCCAACTTCCCTCCAACCTGTCTGAGTTCGGCCGGCATCAGGCCGGGGCTCGGGGGCGCTGGCCAGCGGCGGGGGTGGCTGTGGCTGGACCAGGCTCGGCTCCGGCGCCTCGGCCGCTCGGGCTCAGGCTCGGCGGACTCGCTCCCCGCGGGGGCGGATCTTGGCGGCGGTCACGGCGAGCAGCATCGGGCGGGGCGCGCCAGGTGGGGCGTGGCGGGGCCGGGGGCGGGCGTGGGGCGGGTGTGGGCGGCGTGAGGTCCCGCCCCCCAGAGACAGGGGGTGGGGCCCTGCAGCCCCGGGGTCGTACCCTGTCCACCCACCGCCCCCAACCCACTGCTGGCCTGGGCTTCTGTTCTCTCCCCTCCCCGCGGCAAGGGTGTCATTTTCCCGCCGAAAGACTTTGGCCAGTCCTTCCCAGGCCTCGGTTTATGACTACACTTCACTCCGCCTGCTAAGGGGGAAATAGTTCCGACAGGGCAGGTGCCCGTGCTGCGATAGACAGAGCGCAAGGCCTCCCTTACTGGCACAAACCTGGCTGCGACTCAGTTTCACCTGCCGTGAAATGGGGGCCGGTGAGACAGCAGTCACGGTCTGCGAGATCCCTCCAGTCTCCCAGATCCCCCCCTCACCCTCCTGCCTAGCCGCCACTCCGAATGGACCTGCAAGGAACTGTCCCCAGAGTTCAATGGGGACCTGGAAAAGGGCCCAGCAGGGGACCCCCACTTTGTATCTTGGGTTCTCCCCATTGAGGCACAGAAGCCCGGAGTGCACCCCACCGCTCCCCCAGGCCAGCCTCAATGTGGGCCACACCCTAGGGAGTCTGGTTCTGCTATGGTGAAAAACGGGATGGGAAGGGCTGGGCCGGAGCCACCTTCTTATGTCAAACCCCACAAAGGCCAAGCCAATGGCTCCAGCATCACGAACAGGGAAACAGGTTCTGAAATGAAATGAGCTGGGACCAACCCAGGGAGGCTCAGTGGGTCTGGCAAGAGAAAGGGCTCGGGCCCAGGCCTCCCACTGGCTTCTCCGCAGACCCCTCAGAAAACAGCCTCTGCAGGGACCACTCCCTGCTGCCCTGAATACCATATACAGAGGCCACTCAGCTATCATGCTCAAGTTTCTAGGTGCCCACCGTGTGCCCCTCTGAGTCTCAGTTCCCCTACCTGCAGAGGGGTGAGCTACCCTAGTACTGGCCAAACTCCTGTATCTTGCATCTAGGGCAGACCTGCCTGGAACCCCTGGAGCAGAGCACAGAGGACGAGACACTGCGCCAGAAACGCAACCGCATCTTATCTTTAAGCTGGCTCCATCTTCTCAACTGCACCAGTTGCTAGTGCCCCAGCCACCTACCCACCTCAGACGAGCCCAAGGCAAGTTCCCTGATGGCACCCCTCCCCACCGGGTGGGCGTCAGTCCTGCTTCAGCTGGCTGTCTAGAGGAGGGGCCCCTTCCTGCTGGAAGATGAAGAGCAGGTAGCCAGGATCCTGGAGAAGCCCCGCGAGTGCAGCAGCACTCCCCCTGACCTGGTTCCCCAGCCTCAGCCCCCAGCTACCTGCCTTGCCTGCCATTGCCCAGGCTCTTACCTTGTGGCTCAGCAGGTAGATTGCTAGGCACTTCCTACTGAGACCAATCTGGGAAGCCTGGCCAGCCCAATGTGGCCCTGCCTCCCCTAGTATCCTCATCAGCCCAGCCAGTTGAGCTGCAGCCCTGGCAACACATGCTCTCTTCAATCCCAGCCTGAGAAAATCAAGGGCAGGGGTGGAGTGGGGCCGGGGTGGGGAGTTCAGGGGCAGGGGTGGTAAGTGGAGGGGCAGTAGCCCGAGGTCTTGAAGTCTTTTGCTTGAGGAGGTCAGGGTAGCTCCAGGCTGTGGGAACATCTTCCCGCCAGGGCATCAACCCTCTGGGGTGCCTCGGGTCCTCCCACACTGCCTGTCTGAGGACTGTTCCGGTCTGGGAGGGTTGGACTGAGCACACTGGCGCCTAAGAGGCAGCCTTGGGGTCACTGGCTTCCACTGTCCCCATGTGGCCCAGCTGGGCCCAGCATTCTGCTTCCCCCGCTCAAGTTTGAGGGTACAGGCCTCACATTTTGGAGTATCTCAAGTCTGAGGCTGTGAGGGTGGCCCTAGCACTGAGACCCACCAGAGGCCTCTGAGCACCAGGGGCCACGAAAAAGGGCCCCCCAGTGAGTCTCAGACCCTCTGGGGACATTAATTTGGCACTGACCATGCACTGGTGCTGGGCTGGGCCTTTTATGAGGATCTCGTGAGCAGACATAGGAAGCATGACTTGCCTGCTGGCCAACAGGACACCAAGACTCAGGGAGTAGTCACCAACCCCAGGTCCCTCGGCCTGACACAGGCTGCCGGTTCTGAGCCCCACAGGCCCCAGTCAGGTGAGGAGAGCCCATGGGGCCGCCTTAGCAGAGACCAGCATTTGCTCCCTTTCTCTCTAGATGAGAAGGGCCAGGCTGCCCCAAACTCCTGGCATGTGTGTGCCAGGTGCAGGTTCCTAGAGTCAGAGCCAGCAGGACCAAAGAAGGGTGGGTGCGGGTGCAGGTGCTGGGAGTGTGCTGGGGGGGAAGTCTGGTTACTAGGTTTAGAGGGGCAGGGAGCTGAGCCAGGGAGACAAGATTCTGCTGGGTGAGCCCTCTTAGGGTCACTCTGTGAAGAACCCAGAGGCCACAGCAGGAGGCAACGCCCCAGCCTCTAAGCTGGGTGGTAAGGAGGGCCCCCCTTATCAGCGGCTGCTGGGACAGCTCCACCCTGACTCCTCACTGCGCTAGGCCTCAGTCAGTAACAGGAACCATGATAATCACAACCCAGGTCTCCCTGCATGTACTTGTTTCAGCCTCCCAACCCCAAGTCAGGGGCCCTTGCTGTTTCATCTACAGGTTAGAGCACTGGGGTGCTGGGAGTGGGGTGTCCCAGTGGTCTAACTGCTCACTGCATACCCAACTTTAGAGTTCTTAGGGCCTGGCCAAGGAACACAGAGGGCTCTGTACCTCCTGAGGCTGAGTAGGGGCCTGAGCCCATTCTGAGGATAATGACCAGCAGAGAAAATGAGGCTCCCAGGTCAGCCTCTAAGCTGCAGGCAGAGCTCTGAGCCTTGCTCCAGCCTCCTCCTGGGGCTGACCCACCAGTGCATGCAATGAACACCGTAGCAGGGTTAGGCATGGGGCAGGCAAACCCCTAAAGTGTCTCTAGGCAGACCAAAGAGCTGCCCAGAACGGACCCCATCCAGCTGCCTGGGCCCTGAGGGCTCAGGGGAGGGTGCTGTTCTGAGTGTTGGGCTGTGTCCTGCCCACTCTTCACATGGTACCTAGCATACCCAAGTGGGTCCAGCCCAACCTGGGATCCCATTTTCCTTTCCTCCCCAGGAGCCCCATCAAATCTTGCAATAAGCAACTGCATGCTGGCTTGTGGTCCACCAGGACCCACTGATTGTTTTCCCACTTGGCAATTTTCACCCTTCTCAAGTCACTAGGCTGTTACCTGGAGGACCAGCTGTTGCCAGGCCATTGGCAGGGGCTGCCCACCGCCCATGCCACCACTGACCATGCCAGGCTGCTGGGCACGCTCCAGCTGCAGGGCAACATGGCGCCGCTCCTGCTCCAGTGCCCGTGTCAGCCTCTCGAAGCGGGCCTCCTGCTCCTTCACCGAGGCCAGGATGCTGGCGGCCGAGTGCACATTGCAGTCCTCCATGACCAGGGCGCCCGCCAGCTGCAGGCAAAGCAGAGCAAGCTCAGTGGGGTGGGGCACCAGCCTGGCAAGGCCATCATGGGCCCCTGCCCACCCCACTCACAGACCATACAACTCACTCCCAGACCAGAGCATCCAGCCCTCTAGAGGGAAGCACACTGATTAAATTCTAAATTAAAAGTCATTAATCCGAGGCTGTCTGGAAGCAGCCGGCTCACTCCCCATGGGTCACGGGACTCTGACATGGCTCCTCCACTTCCTGCTAAGGCCTAGCAGAAACATGGGCCATGGGCGGCTTGGAAGCCGCTGGGAAGGGCAGGAAGAGCTGGTATGATGAGAGCTTCCTACCTCCCAGGCCCTCTGCTGCCCATAGCACATGCCAGCTCACCCTCCATTTCACAGGGCCATCCCACTCCCATCTCACAGAGGCAGATGCCAGGGCCCAGAAAGGGTGGGGGACCATTTGTAGCCACACAGCAGGTGTGGCATGGCCAGTGTGGCCAGCAAGCAGGGAGTGAGAAGCTGCTTCACTGATGGGTGCCCAAGACCCTGAGGCAGGTGCAGGTGACCATAGCCTGAGAGCTCCCGGCAACACTGGTCTGCAGACCAGCAGTCCAGCCTCCACTCACATCCACATTGGCCAGGAACAAGGGTGGTGCCTGCTACACGTGACAGAGTAAAAACTGAGGACAAGCCTGGTTGAGGTTCTGGCTGGGGGTGCATGAAGTTAGAGATCCTAAGCCTGGAAGTGGGTGTTGTGTGTGATGCCTTATCCAGAAAAGGGCAGGGGCCAGGCATCGGAGGCCAGGCACAGGGTGGGATTGGGTGTGCCAGGCCCAGCCCAGTGTTGCCCTTCAGGACCCCAGGGCCCCAGGGGAGCAGGCGGGGGCCGTGAGGGCTTGGCAGCTGCAGTGACAAACCAGCACTTTCCCTCCCGGCTTGCTCCCTGGCTGCCCAGCATGTTTGTTTTTCATGGGTAAAAAGAAGCAGGACAAGTATATGGAGCTCAGATCCAGGCTCACCGCAGTGGGCAGGGCATAGCCACGAGGCCACACTGCCTGGAGCACAGTGAGCATGGCCCAGTGCCCAGGGCTGCTCAGGCATCCTCCTGGCCGTTCCCGCCAGCCTGCTGAGGCTGACTGCTGGATCCTTTGCCCTTGCACCAATATAGGGCCCTCCATGGGGAGGACACACATTGCAGGTGACATCCCCAGAGGATCAGCACTGCTGCTCACTGGTCTGGATGGAGCCAGCTGCAAGGACAGAGCCCCCAAGATAAAAAGCAGTGCTGGGCTCAGTTGTGCCAGTGCTGGCTGGGCCAGCAACATGGTGCGAGGACATGGGTACACCTCATAGGTGAAGAGACACTGTGGAGCCCAGCACCACCGACAGCTGGGAAAACAGGCCCAGCAAGGGCGAGAGACCAGTGCAGGCCCCAAAAGCTGCTCTCCATTTCCGCAGCACCTGTCCCCCAAATGAAACTGTCAACACGACCTTTCGGGGAAGCCAGTATGAGTGGAGGAGCTGTTTTCAGCCAGCCACAGAATGGAAGAATGCAGGCAGAGCTGGGGGCCACCACCCGAGACTGAGGTGCAGACTGGGTGCTCCAGCAAAGGGAAAAACAGCACTGCACACCCAGAGCATGGTCACACAGCTCTTCTCTACACACCTGATGCTGTCCACCCACACACAGGCCCCAGACCCACCAACACAGGGGAGCCTTGTGTATGAATGGACTGAATCCAGTTCTGGGCCTGAGGTGGGAATGGTAGGGTATTCCCCCTGGGAGGGCCAGGACAGATGGCAGGGGCCATGTCACTGGAGCCCCCAGCCCAGTCCTGGCTGCAGCACCAGCCCATCATCTAAGCCGAACCTCGGAATCAAGGGGCAGAAGGGAATGGGATGCAGCCCTGGATGGCAACAATCGGGACCACAGGGTAGCCACTGGCCTCGTGGACCTGGGCTGGCTTACTTCCCTCCCTGTGCAGAGACGTGGACCCTCACCTACACCACACACCCCATCCCCTATCTAGCAGGACCAGGCTTGGGTCACAGACCCTGAGGACAGCTTCCCTGACCTAAGCCTCTCCAGCACACCCTGGCTCTGGGGTCTAAAGATGCCCACCCTAAAAGGGCCCACTGGCTCTGGCTGAGGGCTCAGAACTCCAAGGCCACAGTGGGAAGGTGACCAAACCCCACACTGACCTTCTCATTGCCCAACTTGGCTCGATTGGTGCAAAATGACCATGTGTCTCCCTGGAGACATCCAGAAACACTGGCCAGTGTTTGGGGGGAGAGTCCGGCAGCCACGCTCAGGACAGCAGAGACCTCGGTGCTGGGCCTGTGCCATCTGTCCCAGCTACAAGGTGTGCCCTGCATTTGCCCTGGGGGGAAGTGCTCTGGGCCCGCAGGTCATGGCCTTGGCACCTCAGGTGTCTCAAGAGCAACCCGGGACACGCTCCAGGCAGAGCACGGAAGGCCCAGGTCCACTCCTCTGACATGGTAGCCTCTGGCCTATGACAGGAGCCCATGTGGATACAAGGGATCCCGGCCCAGAACCAGAGGGCTGCTTTTCAGATGATAACTCAAAATGCTGTTTTTATATTCAAGTAATATATCACGTCAAGGAAAGCAAAATATGCATGGATTCTTAAGATCGATGGGGCCTGAATGGATGCTGGGCAGAGTGGGCACCGGATTTGCTTTTGAGACCCTTGGGGGCAGGCTGGGAAGGGGGATGCTGCAGGGACCCTGGCTGTCCTCTCCAGCCAATGCCACCTTGGCCTCCCCTAACCTAGGAAGGGCCCATCATTGCCTTGTCGGGTGGACTCCTCACGACCCCCCACCCAAAACACAGCAGCCAGCTTCATGCCCAACTCTGAGGAGGCCACTTCTTGCCAAACATGTTGGCCCCAGGAGTTTACTTAGCAGCAATGCAGGAATGACACTGCACAGTCCACGAGTGACCAGACTTCAGGACCATGTGGACAACACCATGTTCCAGCCAGAAAACATCAGGAACTGAAGAGGGGTTGGAAAAGTTGGGGCTAAATTGAAACTCTGAAAAATAAATTGCAAAACAAAAGTGATGACCCAGCCCCAGCAACAGTGGACACTGGCCTGGACCCAATGGGGTCCAGGACCAGGAAGAGAGCCTCCAGGTGATCTCACAGGACGAACTGCTGGGCAAGCAGGTGGCCCAAGGAGAGAAGCATGGCAGAAGAGGGTGCCTCAGGCACACAGCCCATGGGAGACTAGAGGGAGGGCAAGCAAAGGAGAGATGGGGGAGGATGGACAGACAGATGGATACAGGGATGGATGGGGGATGGATGAATGAATGAAGGGTGGCTGAGGCAGTGGTGGAAGATGGACAGAGGGATGGACAGATGGATGGATGGGTGGGGGGATGGTGGGGGATGGACAGAGATGAATGGATGAATGGGGGATGGACAGATGAATGAATGAATGGGTTGGGGGGATGGTGAAGGATGAACATATAGATGAATGAATGGATGGGTGGGTGGGGGGATGGTGGGAGATGGACATATAGATGAATGGATGGATGGATGAATTGGGGGATGGTGGAGTATGGACATATAGATGGATGGGTGGGTAGGAGGATGGTAGGGGATGGACAGAGAGATAAACAGATGGATAGATGGGGGGATGGTGGGGGATGAACGGATAAATGGATGGATGGGTGGGTGGGGGGATGGTGGAGGATGGACCGGTGGATGGACAGATGGGGGAATGAGGGGTAAGAGGACAGATGGGTGAATGGATAGGTGAGTGGGTGAAGTGATAGAAGGGTGGACAGCTAGATGGATGACTGGATGGGTTTATAGATGAAATGAATGGATGAGTAGTAGGTTTGTAGGTGGGTGGCTGGAGGGATGGGAGAAGAGGAGGCCAGATAGAAGGGGGTGTAACTGAGTGAGTGAACAAATGTGTGGACAGGAGGCTAGTAGGTGGTTATATAAGAAAATGAGGGGAGATGGGAGGATGGGTAAACGGTGTCTAGTTGGATGGGAAGGTGGCTGGATGGATACGGGTGGTGTTGGAGGGATAAAATGATGATGGAAGAATGTGTAGGAGGGTGGGCAGATGGGATGCTGAAGGCTGGGCGGATGGAGGAGTGGATGATGGAGAAAACAGAGTGGGATGCATGAATGGAAGGGTGGGTGGGCTGTGTGGGGGCTGGTGGGCAGGAAGGAAGTACTGGAACCTCATTAAGTAGAGAATGTCCTGGCCCCCAAACCCTCTGGGGCAAACCACAGTCAACACACACTGTCAGGAACATGAAGGCATGGTGAGGAACCTGAGGGTAGAAGCTAAATCCTTTCCCTGAAACCAAAGCTGACATTTGACGTCTTCTTGCCAACCCAGACATTCCTTCTCGGGAGTGCAGCCAGAGCCTTGTCCGGAAAATGAAATTATGGGGCCCGAGTCCAATGTGGGTTGAGGAATTAGAGGAATTTCCGAAGGGTCAGGCCAGTGAGGGGTGGCAGGCAGGGCCTAGCTCCCATCCTGACCCCTTGCCAGCTGTCTACCAGGACACAGCCAGGGCTGTGCTGGCCCCCGTGAGGGGAGAGAGGGGACGGATGACCATCGAGCGTCCTCCCACACCCTCTTCCCCCTCCACCCATCCCTACAAGGAGGAAATGATGCCAGAAGTGCCCTGGCAGGAGTTGGACCCAGCCCCAGCACCCACCTTCTGCCTGGGAGGACATCCTGGGAGCTGCCAGCACAGAGACTTGCTCCCCACCCTAGCTGGCGAGGCCTTGTGGGGGCCCCATGTTTACCCTGTTGCCCCTACTGTGGTCAGATGGTGCCCAAAGCCTTGCGGGGAGCTTCTGGCCAAGCCCACTGGCCAGGCACTGCACCCAAGCTGGGACAGGGCCAGAGCCAGGGGCCTGGGGTGTGGGGTTCACAGGGCAGAGTCCACGCCTATCTGTGCCAAGGCCAGGACCACAGTCCCTTGCAGACTGTGTTGGGCCTGGGGTGCCTGAGCTGGGGATGACAGTTCTCAGCCTCTAAGCAGCAGAAGGAACCCCTAAGGAAAGACGGACAAGCGTGACTTTGTGAGAATGAAACTTTCTGTATATCAAAAAAAAAAAAAACCCGGGTCACACAGTGCAGTCATGTTTTTTAAAGAACTGACACCATTTAGAGCCACACATGCAGTAAGTGTTTTGACGAAATGATGGGTGCCAGCGCTACTCGCAGACCATGACTCCAGCACGGTGAGGCTCGTGTGGGGTGTGCGGGACCCACCACACTAGGCTCTCCACTTCTGTGCATTTGTAATTTTCCATAATGGAAGAAGCAGACACAAAGAAAACGAACAGACAATCGGCATGTTGGGATCAAGTATTTGTAACATACAACAACAAAGTGGCATCCTCAACCCATTAGGTGCTCTCATAGGCTGCTCCAGAGCCCCACAGTCCTGCCCCTGCTGGTGTACCACTCCTCAAAGCACGGGCCGCTGGCATCATCAGAACCTCAACAGGAAATGGACAAACCAGATACCTCCCCACCCAGCAGGCGAGTGCAAGCAGAGGCCAGGGACTAATCTCCCCAGGAGCCAGGGTGGTGCCCACTGTCAGACAGCCATAATCAGATTCAGCCTGGAAATTTGATTTCCCCAGCAGAGGCGGCGAGCCAGGCTGGATGAGACGCCATCAGGGGGTTGGGTAGAGGGACAGAGATAGTTCCCCAGGCTGTCCACATGCTCACTCAGTGGCACCCGCTGATCATGTGAGCGACCACTCCCACGTCCAGGGAGACTACTCAGAAAGGGCCTCTTCCCACGGTGCTCCTGCCCTGCACTAATGCAGTGCCCAAAGCCAAAGGTGGCCAGGACCAAAGCTATACTGGTCAGCCCCAGGGGGCCTGCTGGATGGGAGGTCCGGGGCACCAGGGGCTGTGTGGGGCTGATACGGAAGTTGGCGGTCTGGTCAAGGCAGGGACACTGCTGGGGGCCAGGGAGCTGGGCAGCCTAAGGTTAGGGTAAGGGCTGGCTCTAGGGAATGTCAGTGGCCGAATGAGCCCAGTGACTGCAGGCAGGATGTGACAGGTGAGCAGGCGGGGCAGGCGAGTATCCCAGCAACTGTCCCTCCTCTGGGAGGCATGAGCCACAGGGAGCCACTGCTAGAGGTCCCTAAAGGGTCTGGGCTTAAGATTCCCAATCTAGCAGGTCACAGACACCTGCTCCCTGAGCCAACAGCAGCATCCTTTAAGTCTCCTTGGTCTCCGGAGACCTGCCTCTCCATGAGGAGACATGGGATGGGGTGGAAAGGAGGTCCTCCAGGCCCCAATTCAAAACAGCCCCCAATGCCCTTCCTGTGCCTGACCCAGACTCTAGCTGCAGCTGCAGCAGTGGGTGATCCTGCAGACTCCAAGTCGTGGAGTAGTGCCAGTGAGGGGCCACATTCTCTGGGCTCCCTGCTGCAGCCTGCCCAGGACACCACCAAGGTCTCAAAGGCTGGGGAGCTCCAGGGAGAGGGCTGCAGGGGCTGCCAGTGCAGTGTCTTCTCCCCCTGCACACTCAGCCCACCTAGTCAACCCCCAATGATGAACATGAAGCCTGTAGGGGTGTGGAGAGGTGTAGTGCCCCACTAAGTGGGCCGGACATTGGTGGTGGTGGTGGTGGCTGGCCCATTGCCTCCACAGCTTCCCGGGACGGGCACCCACCCTGCAAGGTGCCGTGTGGCTCATGCCCCTGCCTCAGGGAGGGCAGGCGCAGTGGAGGCGGCGGGGGGGGGGGGG
>NW_016818280.1:296979-303287 GCF_001698545.2 Rhinopithecus bieti | reverse complement strand
GGGGGGGGGGGGGGGCGGTGGTTACAAGGCCTAGACATGGAGCTGAGCCCCATCCTCTGTACTCTGGGGTGGGCACAGGGACCAAAGCATCCCTGAGGAGGGAACTGACAGGGCTCACAGCTAGGCTGGGATCAGAGGCAGACAGCCATAGGGCCTGGGAGCCCTGCCCTACCATGCCCTATGGCCCCACTGAGGCACTGTAGGGGACAGCTGTCCGCCAGGCTGAGGGGGCTCAGTGCGCAGGTGCAGCAGTTGCCATGCTGGCCACCAGCCTGAGCACACAGGGCCCTCCGCCTGCAACGCCCTTTCCCCCCTCCGAAGATAGTGGGTAGACCCCTTCTTCCCAGCCCCTCTATCGCCATGGCAACACCCAGGCTTCTCCTGAGGGACAGAGCCTCTTTGTGGTGACACAAAGCACCTTTGAGGGGAGGTGGGAGTGCAGCCCCTGGGAGCCTGTGGCCAAAGGGCCCCTGGGGGGTAAAGCAGGGCCCCCCAGCCCAGGCCCCTTCCCAGGTTGCGGAGCCAAGGAAGTTGAGGTAGGAGAGCCTTGAGGTTAGCCCAGCCTGCCCCAGCTGCCCACCCAGAAGGGTCTCCGGATGGATGAGCCGGACAGCCCGGGAGGCCAGGCCGAGGCTGGGCAGAGACAGCACCGAGGAGCCTCTCTGCAGGAGCTAGGGGGTTCCCGCTTTCCCCCTTGTTCTTTTGACAAAGAACACACTCTGCTTAGATAAGTGGAAAACAGCACTGGCAGCAGAGCTCCCGACTGTCAGGAAATGCCCAGGACGGCCGCAGGAACAGTGCCTGTGGGAGATGGGGGCAGGAAGTCCTCCGTGGGAGGGCAGGCAGGGGCCATGAGATGGAACGTCAGACGTGGGAGGTCTGGCACCAGGTGTGCTGAGAGGACTGGCCCCAGCATCATGGCCCCACCCAATTCACTGTCCCTCACTTCTCTGGCCTTGGCCTCCGTCTTCACCTGTCCACCCGGGGGAAAATGTTGCCGGCCTTGCTGCAGCTAAAACCCTGGGACAGGCCAGAGTTGGGTAACAGGGAACCTCACCATGGCTTGGCTTATTCCAGGGCTGGGGAAATGGAACCCTGAGGATCATGTGGCTCTCTGGCACAGTGACAACATGGCTGCCCCATCCATGCTTCAGCCCCACAGCCAGGGAGGCAGAGGAGGCCAGGCCACATTTCCCCGGACTCCCAGCCCTGGAGTTCCTCCTGTACTGGCCTGAGGGTCCCTGCCCCCATCCCCACCTCCCCACCCACTGACTGCTGCTGACTAGGCACCTGGCAGCTCCCTGCATGCAGGCACCCTGCCCAGAGGCCCTCCCCAGGTGACCTCACTCTGACCCACAGCAGCTTTGCTAACTAAGCCTGTGGAGTGGGGTCGGGGGGTGGTCACTGGCCCCCTGCGGCAATACGAGGAGGTGCTAGCCCAGGGAGAGATCCATTCTTTTGTAGGCAAATCTACCCGACTATCAGGGAGTGGGGCCAAGGGCTGCCCCCACATGGCAGTGCCTGGGTCAGCAAACACTCACTGCATCCCCCACGGAGGCCCTCACCACACCCCTCCCAGCCTGCCTTCCCCACTGGCATTCCGCTGTCTGCTGATACCTGCGGGCACAGGGGTGGGGGTTGGGACCCTCCAGCTGCCGTGGCAGGGAGTGGCCATAGGGAGGTTGCTGCGGTGGATGGAGGCCATGGGGTTCAGAATGGATCAGAGGAAGGTGTGGGTGAGAGAATACGTCCGGGCTGACCGCAAGGGATCAGGCCTGGGTGGCTGGAGGGAAGGGCCGAGACCCTGAGCGGGAGGGTGCAAAGGGGGTCTGTGAGGCTGGAGAAGCTGAGGGACTGCTAGATGCATGAGGTTCTGGAAGAGAGGGGTTCAGGCTGGAGACAGAACCACCAGCAGCTTCAGCCTGTGAAGCCGAGAGACAAGACAGGTGCAAGCCCCAGTGCCTCCTCCAAAGTACCCTCCCCTGACCTTCTAGAACAAGGAGACAAAATCACTTTCCCAGCCATCATCTTCCCTGCACTGGAAGGGGCAGAACCAGGACCCAGCACTGAGAGGTGAGCCTCAGGAAGGAGGCAGTGCTGCCATCCCTTGGGGATAACAGCCTGTCCCCTAAAAGTCCCAAAACCCTTGGGAAAGGTGTTCCTCATTGTACCCTTCTCCCACCCAGCACATCAGAGGAGCCAGTGGTGCGAGCCCTTGACCCAGCATGAAGTAGAGCCCACCCTGTGATATGCAGGGAGGTTCCACGTCTCATTTGGTCTGCCCTTGCCCCAGGGTCCTGTGTGGCCTCTGGCCAGCGCTGGCTGCTCCCAAGGCGCCTGGAGCACAGCCCATCCCTCCCAGAGCCTGAGCTGGACACTGGCCTTGCCGCTGCCAACCCCCTCCCTTGCTGGGAGCCAGCTCCACTCTGGAGTGCCCATGGCAACAGGCCTAGACACCAACCTCCAGCAAGTGCGCAAAGTCCTGCCTTTCATATGCAAGCAACGCAGAGGGCCAGGCAGGGAGCTGCACTACCCAATCCAGGGCAGATGCCAGGCCCTGTAGCCTCCCATCTGGCTCCCACCCCCACATACCAGGAGAGCCTCAGGACTCGACTGTATGTCCAGTCCCCGCCACAAAGAGGTGGGAACCTTGCAGAGGGAAGTGCTGACAGTCTGGGGCCCTCCTCAGAGCCACCTACTGGCATGTGTGCAGCCGCCCACACTGCTACGGTGTGAATGCCAGTGTCCCCCAAATTCACGTTAAAACCTAATCTCCAATGTGACACTATGAAGAGGTAGGGCCTTCAGGAGGTGATTAGTGCCCTTATATGATCAGTGTCCTTATCAAAGCGGCCCTTGGGGGCTGCTTTACCCCTTCTGCCATGTGAGGACACACAGAAGGCACCATCTATGAACAGCCTTCACCACACACGAAATCTGCTGGCGCCTCGATCTTGGACTTCCCAGCCTCCAGCACTGGGAACAGTAAGTTTCTGTTGTTTATAAATGACTCCGTCTAAAGGTATTTGGTGGCAGAGCGTGAATGAACTAAGACACACACAGACACACACACAAGCACACCCATGCAAAGGGACTCACAGATGCCCCACGGGCACAGGCACCAGCAGGCACACTCATCCACACCCAAGTGGCTGTAGCTTATCCCACCTAGAAGTCCTGACAGGCCCTTTCGGGGGTGGGGGACATCTTGGCTCCTGGTGAGGATCAGCATGCTAGGTAGACCCCATTCCTGTCCTGGACATGGGGCAAGGCAGACCCCCTCCGAGACCCCTGAGGCAAGGTCAAGCCTACCCCTAACACCACAATCTGCAGGACCCCCTGCCTCTGATCCCATATGAGGTTCCTCTGAGACAGGTGGGAGTGGCTGGGCCTGCAGACCCCGAGCTTGCACAGACCCACCTGCAGGGACAAGCACACCTTACAGCACCCTAGTGCCCAGGAAAGACCCTTCCACCATGGGAGGATTCAAGAAGCCGCTTTCCGCTGAGTCACATTTAGTGCATTACTTAGGAAACAGCTGGTATGTGCCCTAGAAGGTTAAAGATGGTGTTCAACTCCACTGGCCACAGACCACAGTGAAAAGAAGCTGCCAGCCGGGCATGATGGCTCATGCCTGTAATCCCAGCACTTTGGGAGGCCAAGGTGGGCAGATCACCTGAGGTCGGGAGTTCAAGACCTGCCTGACCAAAATGGAGAAACCCCGTCTCTACTAAAAACAAAATTAGCTGGGCGTGGTGGTGCATGCCTGTAATCCCAGCTACTGAGGAGGCTGAGGCAGGAGGCAGAGGTTGTGTTGAGCTAGGATCGTGCCACTGCACTCCAGCCTGGGCAACAAAAGCAAAACTCTGGAAAGAAAGAGAAGAGAAGAAGAGAAGAAGAGAAGAAGAGAAGAGAAGAGAAGAGAAGAGAAGAGAAGAGAAGAGAAGAGAAGAGAAGAGAAGAGAAGAGAAGAGAAGGAAGGAAAGAAAAAAAAGAAAGAAAAAGAGAGAGAGAAAGAGGAAAGGAAAGCAAAGGAAAGGAAGAAGGAAGGAAGGAAGGAAGGAAGGAAGGAAGGAAGGAAGGAAGGAAGGAAGGAAGGAAAGAAAGAGAAAAGGAGCTGCTATGAACAATGAGGATCCCATGGAGATTTAAAGAAAAACCCAGCAGAGGCAGTAAACAGCAGACTGCAGAAAACACACAGTGTGAGGCTGGAGAAAGTACACTAAGACAGTTCCCCTAACCCCAATAGCAAATGGGAGAGATGACAAGAGTATGGTTGGAGCCACCGAAGACAGAGTCCAGGGCCAAACTTCCACATGATAGGAGTTCCCAGAGGGAGAACGACAGACAGTGCTCTTTCAACCACAGAAAAATGACCAGAAACCACCTCAACTGGAGTGCGTCCAATGGGGCTGTCAGCGTCAGGGCTGGAATCTGAGTTAGGGTATGAGCTTTCTATCCAGAAAAGAAGCCCAGGAAGTCATGGATGTGTCTATCTCTGGTTTTTATAATTCAGTCTCATTTCCTCTGGCTCTTAAATGTGCTGTGTCCACTTTGAGGTGTAGGGAGGAGGTCTGCCCAGCCCTGACCTGTGGGCTGTGCTGAAGCCTGGGCCACTGTCTGCACCAGGCTGTCTGCAGACCTGCAGGGGCTGCATGCTGTCCCTCTGTAAATGTCAGCCTCAACACGCTGCTGCCTGCTGCCTGGCTCCCGTCTCTCACAGCTCAGTCACTGTTTTATGATAAGAAAGAGCTGACAGCTTTGTTAAAACAAACAAACGCCTCTCCTCTTTACTTGAGATCTTTTACAAAGTTAACATTGCTCTGAAACCCCATAAGGAAAAATTACGGTGAGGTTTCTGGATTTTCAGAGGCAGCAAACTCATCTTACCTAGAGCCCTGGACTACCCAGAGAAGTAGTTTTAAGAACCAAAAGAAGAGAATAATTTGGGAGTCCATGAGGCCTGGATAACACATGGGATCCTGTGCTTGCACTGCTGGGATTCAAATTTGGGGGCTGCCACCACCACGAGTTTGTGAGAAGCCCACAGTTTGCACATGAAGATTGTGTCAAGGGAATAGCAGCTGCTGATGTGTGGAATTGATTTTTTCAGCAAGGCCCTGCGATTCTGAATGCATTAAGGCAGCTCCAGTTGTCTATAGCAATCCTGTCAGCTGCCCATTGGGAGCATTTTTACTGGCTCAGGAAATTCATGGATCTGTGGACTGATGACTCCAACACATTAGGTATGAATCCAAGAACCACAAAACAAAATCTAACCAAGCCAAACAACAACCAAAAAATAAAACAGAACAACAACAACAACAAAAAACTCAATTTGTTTTCCTTTTCTTTGCATGACATTAAAATAAAAAGATGGTAACAGACTACCATAAACATTTATGCACCAACAAATTAGATAACCTAGATGAAATGGAAAAATTTCCTACCACAACCTACCACAACTGAATCATGAAGAAATAGAAAACATTGATTAGATTTACAACTAGCAACAAAACTGAATCAGTAATCAAAAACCTCCAGCAAAGCAATGCCCAGGACCAGATGGCTTCACTGGTGTATTCTACCAAACATTCAAGTAATTTTAACACCAATCTTCCTCAAACTTTTCCCAAAAATACAGAGGAAGGAACACTTCCCAATTCATTTTATGAGGTCAGCCTTACCCTAATACCAAAGCCAGGAAAAGACACTACAAGAAAAGAAAATCACAGGCCAATAACTTATGAATACTGAAACAAAA
Organism: Rhinopithecus bieti; assembly: GCF_001698545.2. Taxonomy (NCBI): domain Eukaryota; kingdom Metazoa; phylum Chordata; class Mammalia; order Primates; family Cercopithecidae; genus Rhinopithecus; species Rhinopithecus bieti. Next base: position 297,523 of record NW_016818280.1, on the reverse strand, counting down.
ATTCTCAAAAAAAAAAAAAAAAATACACTAGCAAACCAAATTCAGCTGCATTTTACAAGAATTATAAACCCTAACCAAGTGAGATTTTACTCCTGGAATGCAAGGATGGTTCAATGCACAAAAATCAATCAGTGTAATACACCACAGTAATAGAATAAAGGACAAAAGTCACAATCATGTCAAATGATGCAGAAAAAAAATTTAACAAAATTTGATAGTCTGTCATGATAAGAAACAATTAAACTAGGAAAAGAAGGAAACTTTCTCAACATGATAACATCATACTCCATGGTGAAAGACTGAAAGCTTTTCTCCTAAGATCATAAACAAGACAAAGATGGCTGTTTTGACCACTTCCATTCAACATAGTACTAGAAGTTTTAGGCAGAGTAATTAGGGGAAAAAAAAAGAAAGAAAGAAAAGACATCCAAATTAGAAAGGAAGAAGAAAAACCATCTCTGTTCATAGATGACATAACCTTATATGTATAAAACACTGAAGATTCCACATGCATTTTTTTTTTTTTTTTTTTTTTTTTTTTTTT
>NW_016818280.1:252642-293385 GCF_001698545.2 Rhinopithecus bieti | reverse complement strand
CGGCTAGTTTTTTGTATTTTTAGTAGAGACGGGGTTTCACCGGGTTAGCCAGGATGGTCTCGATCTCCTGACCTCGTGATCCGCCCGTCTCAGCCTCCCAAAGTGCTGGGATTACAGGCTTGAGCCACCGCACCCGGCCCACCCAGGTAATTTTTTTAATTTTTTTTTTATTTTTAGTAGAGACGGGGTTTCACCATGTTGACCAGGATGGTCTTGATCTATTGACCTCGTGATCTGCCTGCCTCAGCCTCCCAAAGTGCTGGTATTACAAGCATGAGCCACCGCGCCTGGCCTACCCTTTTTAAATAAATAGTTATCAAAGGTAAAAATTTAAGGCTGGGTGCAGTGGCTCACACCTGTAATCCCAGCACTTTGGGAGGCCAAGGCAAGTGGATTTCTGGGGCCCAGAAGTTGGAGACCAACCTGGGCAACATGGCACAAACCTGTCTGTACAAAAAATGCAAAAATTAACCAGGCATGGCCAGATGCTCATGCCTGTAATCCCAGCACTTTGGGAGGCCGAGGCAGGTAGATCACCTGAGCTCAGGAGTTCAAGACCAGCCTCGCCAACACGGTGAAACCCCGTCTCTACTAAAAATACAAAAAAATTAGACGGGCATGGTGGCATGCACCTACAGTCCCAGCTACTAGGGGGGCTGAGGCAGGAATATCACTTGAACCCAGGAGGTGGAGATTGCAGTGAGCCAAGATTGTGCCACCGCCCTCCAGCCTAGGTGACAGAGTGAGATTCCATCTCCAAAAAAAAAAAAAAATTAGCCAGGCATGCTGGCATGCACCTGTAGTCCCAGCTACTTGAGAGGCTGAGGTAGGAGGATCACTGGGGCCTGGGAGGTCGAGGCTGCAGTGAGCTCTAATCATGCTACTGAACTCCAGCTTGGGTGACAGAGTGAGATCCTGTCTCAAAAAATAAAAATAAAAATGTAAGAATACAGAATTGTATACATATGTAACAAACCTGCACGTTGTACACATGTACCCTAGAACTTAAAGTGTAATAATAATAATAATAATAAAGGCTAAAAAAAAGAAAAAGAATACAGAATTGTCTGTTTAGAAACTGAAAAAATATACTCCCGTATCATACCTTAAAATGTATGGGTTACAGCCAGAATTGTCCTCAGAGGTAAATTCAAAGCCTTAAACCGTTTAATTATCAAACTATAAAGGATGAATATGAGTAAATTAGGCCCCAAACAAAAATTCTCATTGAAATGACCAAGAAAATATGGAAGTTAAGGGAATAAAAATTGTACCTATCACTGACTACCTTTCACAAGCCAGAAAGAGAGAAATTTTCAACAGATATTGTTCAGAGAGGACAGGACTAGAGAAGATACAGAAAATTAACCTGTGAGCCCAGGATCACACTGTCAAATTCCCTGTTGTGCTCCCAGGCCTCTGCCTGTGCAGAGATTTACAAAAATCTAAACCTTCCCCTGCCTCTACAGCTGAAACTGAAAGTCAGAGACAGAAACTACCTGGGCTTCTGCTGGGTGACAGGTCAGGGCAAGTGCAGCAGCCAGCACAGCACCTGACACATAGCAGGTGCTTGAGGTGTTTCTGCTGCACAAAGAAAGCAAGGATGAGCAGCCAGGAACAGTGCACTGGCCAGCAAAGCATCATAGCTCCCGTGCGCAGACCAGCCTGAAGAATCAGAGCTGGGCCCTACACTGAAGGCAATTTGTACAGGAAATTGAAGAAGTGTCATGAGAAGGACTGCCCTGGGGCTCCAGAGGCTCAGGAGGCGCTACCTTGGTGAGGCCATCTCTGCATCTAGAACGATCAGGGAGTGGGCCACCCAAGCACTCTGCAGAGTCCAACGTGGGGGTGGGCAAGCAGTAAGGATGGTGGTGTCCCAGGGACTTCAGGCTTTTATCCTGAAGGGGATGGGAAGACTCCCAGGAGGAAATCATAAACATTTGCTGAAGCAGTGGGCAAGAAAACCAGGCTCAGCACAGGAGCTTCCAAGGCCCTGGAAGAAAGAGCCCCTACCAGTTGCAGGGGAAGGGACAGGGGACACTACCCCACTCCTACCCAGTCCCCTTCTCGCTGCCCAAGCCTGCTGTCCTCAGATTTGGGGGACACTCCTCCTGCCCTACCAAAGTGGCAGTGGCTCTGGGAGGTAATCACTATCGGCAGGTGATATAGTTTGAATATTTGTCCCTGCCCAAATCTCATATTGAAATGTAATCCCCAATGCTGAAGGTGGGGTCTGGTGGGAGATGAATGGATCATGGGGGCAGATTTCTCATGAATGTTTTCACGCCATCCCCTTGGTGCTGTCCTTGCAACAGTGAGTGAATTCTCATGAGATCTGGCTGCATAAAAGTGTGTGGTACCTCCTCCTCCTCTCTCTCTTGATCCTGTTTTCGCCATGTGAAATGCCTGCTCTCGCTTCCCCTTCTGCCAGGACTGGAAGCTTCCCGAGGTTTCGCCAGAAGCTGATGTTGGAGCTATGTTCCCTGTACAGCCTGCAGAACTGTGAGCCAATTAAACCTCTTTTCTTTATAAATTTCCCAGTCTCAGGTATTTCTTTATAGCAGTGAAAGAAGAGCCTAATACAGTGGGGGTTGAGAGACTCCAAGTAAACAGGGCAGGACAGGTGGGTTTAGGGTTGGGGGCGAGCACCAGGAGTAAGGGGACCATGCTAGCTTACGGAATGGACCTCGAGACCCAGGGCTCCCCAGGACACAAGGCTGTCAGCGTGGGTCACTGGGTCACAGGCAGCCTCCTTCCTTGCACCACACTCTGGGGCCTGCCTACACCCACCCCCAGCAACACTGAACCTCTGGAAGACCCTGGCTCTGCAAAAACAAGTCTGTGAACATGAAGCCTTAGTTTAAAATTAACCAATGCCTCTTTCACAGGTTTGGTAAATAAACGTTCGGAATTCTTTCTTCAAACACAAATAACTGAATTAGTCTCATTACAAACAATAGCTCCCTGCAGATGGGCAAATGCCACAGAAATGTCACCAAAAAGGCTGGAAACGGAGGGTGCGCTTGCCTGCGGCTGGGCTGGCTCACTGAACCTCGGTTTCCCCAGTATAAGACACTCCTCTCCCACAGGTTCTAAGGTCCTGGAGGAAGATGGGTCTCATCCAAGTCCCTGGCCCCAGTTGAGTCTGGGCCTCAGCGGGTACAGCAGTTGGGTTGGGGGAGCTCCAGCTGAGAGGAGGTGGAACCAGGTGGGGTCCTGACCATGCCCTGACCATGCCCTGTCCTCTCCAGGGCCCTAGCCAGGCTGCTGGCCCTCCCAGGAGGCAGTAAGACCCCATTCTCCCCAGGCAGGGGGACACAGGTGCGGCTTACAGTCTCTGCTCACTGACTGGAGGACCCGGTGCCACAGCCAACCTGCCCTAGTGTATTCAGAAGGCCCCTCTCCAGCAACCTCGGTTCCCAAAAGGTGCCAGGTGCAGCCAGGGTGCTTAGAACATAGGACCGACACAGTGGCTCACGCCTATAATCCCAGCACTTTGGGAGGCCAAGGCGAGCGGATCACTTGAGGTCAGGAGTTTGAGACCAGCCTGGCCAACATGGTGAAACCCCGTCCCTACTAAAAATACCAAAAATTAGGCTGTGCGGTGGATCACACCTGTAATTCCAGCACTTTGGGAGGCCGAGGCGGGCGGATCACCTGAGTTCGGGAGTTCGAGACCAGCCTGACCAACGTGGTGAAACCCCATCTCTACTAAAAATACAAAAAAAAAAAAAAAAAATTAGCCAGGCATGGAGGTTTATGCCTATAATCCCAGCTACTTGGGAGGCTGAGGCAGGAGAATTGCTTGAACCCGGGAGGTGGAGGTTGCGGTGAGCTGAGATCACACCATTGCACTCCAGCCTGGGCAACAAGAGTGAAACTCCTTCTCAAAAAAGAAAAAAGAAAAGAAATCAAAAGTTAGCCCACTGTGGTGGCACATGCCTGTAGTCTCAGCTACTCAGGAGGCTGAGAGAGAAGAATCACTTGAACCTGGGAGGTGGAGGCTGCAGTGAGCTGAGATCACGCCACTGCACTCTAGCACAGGCAAGAGTGAGACTGTCTCAAGAAAAGAAAAACAACATGAGGGGTGTCATCCTTCTCCCCTCCATCCCCAGGCCATGGCTCCAGGCCCCTAACCACCTCTTGCTGACCTCACTTCTCCTGTACCCCAACTCCTCCTGAACCCAAACCGGAATCCCATCCCAAATCTCCCTGTCCCCCACCTCCTCCCGAATCCCTCCTCTCCCTCCTCCTACTCCCCTCAGGGCTGTCAGGGCTTCTCAACAGGGTCCCCACAGCCTCATCCTTCTCCGTGCTGGGAGACCTGGTAGCCCATGGCATGTTGCAAGGGGCACAGCTGATCCCCTCCACAGAGCCCTGGCGCCCGCACCTGCACATGGGCTTGTAACCGGAGGCTGGGGGAAGCTGAGGTGCACTAGCTGTGTGCACAGGAGGCTCAGCCCGGTGAACCATCTTCACAACCGGGATCCAGCAATACCCTTGCTGCGGGTCCCAGAGGCCTGCCTGGCCGGCGATCATCTGCAGGAGTGCTGGCATCACCCGGCACCAACACCCACAGGGACCAGGCTGGGGTAAGAAAAGGCACAGGACTGGCAGGAAACAGAAGCTAAGCAAGAAGCTCCTGCACCTACTGTGCGAGGTGCTAGAGGCAAGCTAGGTGGGCCAGCTCCGGGCCCAGGATGGCCTGGATCCCATAGCAAACCAGGAACTGTGTCACCTCACACACCCCCGCTGGGGGATCTGGGCTCCTAATTCACAGATACGGAGCCATGCATAGGGTAGCGGCACTTCATGGAAGGGGCAGATTCCTGCACTGTCTGTCTTCCCATTGTGGGGGTCTGTCCTCAGTGCAGGGCCCCAGGTGGGCGCTGTCTGCAGAAGGTGGGAGTGGCTGTCTCTCTGGAGAGGGGCTGCTGGGGCCCCTTCCCTCAGCTGCTACCTGAGGCCTTGGTATCCCTGGTGTCTGATCATCCCACCAAGTCTCTGCCCCCAGCACACACACATTTTCTGCCCCACCGGGACCTCAAGGTCAAGCCCAAGTTGTTCAAATACAGAAAAGCTACTCATGGCATGAAATGTTTGTTGCTGCAGCCCTGATAGTGGAGAAAAGTTGGAAACAGCCTGAACATCCAAGATGGAAGCTGTCTCCTGAACACGCCTGGGAAAAGAGCAAGGCTGGAGGGGAAGGAGCTGGGGTGCCAGAGGAGAGGCAAGCCCACCGCAGTGGAACACCAAGGGTATGACAACAGGGGGCGCTGATGGGCAGTGCCGGGGCACAGGACCGTGGCACACATCACACTTAGAAAGCACACATCGGGGAGGGTGGGGGAGGTCAGGTGTGCTGGGCTGTGCGCCTGCAACAAGCATAAGTTTTTGTTCCTCCTTTGCTGTGTTTTCTATATTTTCTATAAACAAGCACATACTGCTTCATTATTTAAAGGGCCAGGCACGATGGCTTACACCTGTAATCCCAGCATTTTGGGAAGCCGAGGCGGGCAGGTCACTTGGGGCTAGAAGTTTGAGACCAGCCTGGCCAATGTGACAAAACCCCATCTCTACTAAAAATACAAAAATTAGCCAGGTGTGGTGGCAGGTGCCTGTAGTCCCAGCTACTTAGATGGCTGAGGCACGAAAATCACTTGAACCCAGGAGGCAGAGGTTGCAGTGAGCCAAGACTGCACCATTGCACTCCAGCCTGAGTGACAGAGTGAGACTCTGTCTCAAAAAAAAAAAAGGGGGGGTGCTGGCACCATAGTCACCTGGCCTCTGCCTTGGCTCTCAGCCTCTCAGGCACACCCAGGGGAGCCTGGCCCAGCAGATGCAGGAAACACGTCTGTGGCACTGTAAGGGCCTCAACTCCAGGCCTAGGGTGGGTGGTGGAGCCTCTGAGGAGGGAGACGTTGCCTAGTGAAGGGTGGACCTTGTCCAGGGTGAGACCTCTCCACTTACGCGGTCTCTGACTGCTCAGTGGCCTGGCCTCACTTTTTCCACCTGTATACTCACTGGCCCTCCAGGGACTATGGATCCCCTGGATGGGCCCTGGGGGCACCCAGCACCTCCCCTCAGGGCACACAGCAAAGGCCCTGGGGAGGACTGGGAGGATGGGGTTGGTAGCCATCTCTGCAGCATCATTATCTTGCAAAATGCAGCAAGTAAATTCAGACATGTAAATGGCCTAATTAAAATTTCAGGAAGAGTAAAAATATTTTAAAAAGAGAAAGTTTAACTAAAGGCATATTTTAAATACTGAAGTTATCAACTGCAAAATGGTCAACCTGGCAAGATGGGCCACAGGGGAGGGGGTGTGGGGCGCCCAGCGCCCATCTTCCCCAGCCTCACTCCGTATAGCTGTCCCCACGTCCTCTACCAGGCAGGTGAGAGAAGCCTCAGGCTCCCCAAATCTGAGCTTTAGGGGGGCACTCCCACAGGAACACTCCTACTGCATTGGACCTGACTCAAAGGATGCCCTCTGCTGTGGGTCAGGCACCCAGCCTGAGCCCAGGGAGGCTTCAATAACAGCCAGAGCCAACTGCAGCCAGTGGGACACAGGAGGCCCAAGGAGGGACCAGAGAGGCAAGCCCAGGGGCCTGGGATGCTCCAGGGAGGACAGAGACGAGGCGAGAGCTGGGGTAGACACAGGGGATGAAATGCACCAAACAGCCACTGCACTGTAGCCTGTGTACAGCTCAGGAGAGTCCCTGTACATGGCATGACCAGGGCCCTTGCTGGTGTCCTGAGCACTGCTGGCCTCCCCAGGTTGACCCCATAGCACAACCTCACCACCAGCCACGAGTCATCCTGAACAAGGGGCGGCACAGCGGGGGTGGCTGGCCAGCCTACACCAGGCTCTCCAGCCACAAAGAGAAGGTCTTCATGCAGCAGCCAGATCGCCGACCACCACCTGCCCACCAGCCCAAGGCTGGGACACAAAGAGGACACACATGAGCCCCTGGTCTGGCAGTGCCTCTGTCGGAGGCATGTGAACCAGAACAACTCCATCTTGAATAGGAGCTGGGTAAAATGAGGCTGACACCTACTGGGATGACTTCCCAGACTATTAAGGCATTCTAAGTCACAGAATGAGATAGTAAGTCGGCACAAAATACAGGTCATAAAGACCTTGCTGATAAAACAGTTTGCGGTAAATGAGCTGGCGAAAACCCACCAAAACCAAAATGGTCACAAGAGTGACCTCTGGTTGTCCTCACTGCTACACTCCCACCAGCGCCATGACAGTTTACACATGCCATGGCAATGTCAGGAAGTTACTCTGTATAGTCTAAAAAGGGGAGACATGAATAATCCACTTCTTGTTTAGCATTATCATCAAAAAATCATCATAAAAATGGGCAACCAGCAGCCCTCAGAGCTGCTGTCTATGGAGTAGCCATTCTTTTATTCCTTTACTTTCTTAATAAACTTGCTTTCACTTTGCACTGTGGACTCGCCCTGAATTCTTTCTTGTGCAAGGTCTAAGAACCCTCTCTTGGGGTTTGGATCAGGACCCCTTTCCTGTAACAACTCTGCCTCAGGTCACAAGGATATTGGAGCCCATGACCCTCGAGGATGAGGCCAGTCCTCCCAGCAGCCTGGGCAAGGGACACCCTCCTGCTTCCCCATGAAAGGCCATGTGAGTTGGCCGGGCGCGGTGGCTCAAGCCTGTAATCCCAGCACTTTGGGAGGCCGAGACGGGTGGATTACGAGGTCAGGAGATAGAGACCATCCTGGCTAACATGGTGAAACCCCATCTCTACTAAAAAATACAAAAAACTAGCTGGGCGAGGTGGCTGGCGCCTGTAGTCCCAGCTACTCGGGAGGCTGAGGCGGGAGAACGGCGTAAAACCGGGAGGCGGAGTTTGCAGTGAGCTGAGATCCGGCCACTGCACTCCAGCCTGGGCGACAGAGCGAGACTCCGTCTCAAAAAAGAAAGGCCATGTGAGCTGACGTCAGGAGAGTCACACCCCTCACCACAGGCTGGCTCAGGGGCTGTGGGCCCCGAGGTCCCAGCAGTGTCCGCAACCTTAGCATACAGCATCGAAAGGCCAGGCACCCACAGAGAGGGCCAGGTGGCTGTGGGGGCCCAGGCCTTACTCTCAGGAAACGGGTCCCAGGCACACCACAACCCTCGCAGGGGAGCCAGCCTGCTCCAGCAGTGCCAGCTCACAGGGAGTCCCACACAGGTCCCAGGGAGAAGAAACCCCCCCCCCCCCCAGAGAACGACCACACACAACCCCTAGAGGCACACACAGGATACTTGGGACACCTGCCAGCAGACCGACAGCCAGGAGGCCCCCCACCCCGATCTTTACAACACCGGCAACCACAAACTGTAAGACACGAAGGCGTTGGGGCGTTTCCATTTTCTAATCACAGAAGACACTAGTCAAGAAACAGTTCAGGCTGGGCGCGGTGGCTCATGCCTATAATCCCAGCACTTTGGGAGGCTGAGGTGGGAGGATCACCTGAGGTCAGGAGTTCAACACCAGCCTGGCCAACATGGCGAAACCCCATCTCTATTTAAAAAAAAAAAAAAAAAATTACAAAAATTAAACCGGGGATGGTGGCAGGCGCCTGTAATCCCAGCTACTCGGGAGGCTGAGGCAGGAGAATTGCTTGAACCTGGGAGGTGAAGGTTGCAGTGAGCTGAGGATGCACCACTGCACCCCAGCCTGGGTGACAGAGGGAGACTGTCACAAAACAAACAAACAAAAAGGAAATAGTTCAGATGCAGCTGTAAAAACAAAGTTAAATCACTGCTGCCCGTTCACATCAGAATAAATACTAGTTGGTGCTATGGGCTGAATGTGTGCCCAAAGTCCATGTGCTGGAAACTTAATTCCCAACACAACAGTGTTGAAAGTGGGACCTCTAAGAGATGTTTAGGTCACAAGGGCTCTGCACATGAATGGATTAATTCCGTTACTGTGGGAGTGGATTTGTTATCTCGGGCGCAGGTTCCTGATAAAAGGATGGGTTCTGCCTCCTTCAGCGCTCTCTCACCTGTGCTCCTGCCCTTCTGCCACCTCCTGGTCCTGGGGTATGCAGTGACAAGAAGGCCCTCGCCAGATGTGGCCCCTCAATCCTGGACTTCCCCGTCTCCAGAATTGTTAGAAATAAGTCTTTGTTTTTCAGGAATTAGCCAGTCTCAGGTATTCTGATACAGCAGCACCAAGTGGACTAAGACAGACAGATTAAATCCTGTGTACAAAACTAAAGGAAAAATACCTTCTAGAAGAAAAGACAGGTGCATGTTTATCTGGCTATATGCTAGGGAGGGTGACTACACAGAGTGACGGAATATCTAAAAATGGAGAAAGGCCGGGTGTGGTGGCTCACGCCTGTAATCCCAGCACTTTGGGAGGCCGAGGCGGGCAGATCACGAGGTCAGGAGATCGAGACCATCCTGGCTAACAGGGTGAAACCCTGTCTCCACTAAAAATACAAAAAATTAGCCGGGCATGGTGGCGGGCGCCTGTAATCCCAGCTACACGGGAGGCTGAGGCAGGAGAATGATGTGAACCCGGGAGGCGGAGCTTGCAGTGAGCCGAGATCACACCACTACACTCCAGCCTGGGGGACAGAGCGAGACTCTGTCTCAAAAAATAATAATAAAAAATAAAACTTAAAAAATAAAATAAAAATGGGGAAAAATCCAACAGACTTCACCACAAAATGTAAAACATTCTTGACATCAAAATGATCATAAACGAAAATTAAAAGGGTGAGAAAATGTACAGCAGACAGAAAATGAGTGAAGAATGAATATCTTTTATATATAAGGACTCACATAACGGCTGAGAAACCCATCAAAACCCAAGAGAAAGCCCGGCATGGGGGCCAGGCAGCCACAGGAGACGAAGCCGCAACACCCCGCAGGCACATGGCGGCTGATGGAGGAGGCCAGGCTGGTGCTGATCTCTGACAGGACACCACTGCTGGTCAGCTATGGGAAAGGGCAGGGCATCTGTGTCCCCGCCAGCTCTTCTCACCCAGGCCTGGTCTCAGCGTGCACTACCCCATCACACCCTCCCAGCTCCCCCTCCTAAGGGAGCCCTGCTACTCATCACCATCTTGTAACTCCACAGTTGGCCACTGGTTTCTCTGTCTGTTGTGTTGTTTCTCTGCGTGTCTCCTCAACCCGGCTGGGAGCTCCTCAGGGGAAGGGCTGGGCCTGATGTGTCTGTGATGCCCAGGACTCAGCATGAGGCTGGGTGAGTGGGTGCTGAGTATGGCAACACATGGGTGTTTATATCAGCCCCTGTCCCAGCTGAGCCCTGAGGCTCCCTCCTGCTGTGGGCAGGACCACACCTCAGGGCCCAGCAGAGCAGGCAGCCACAAGCCAGGGCCCAGGTTGCCCAGGCCAGCACCACACCAGCACCCAGAGCAGACATGACAAATCAATCACCACAGCAGACCAGAATAAACAATCACCACATTCCAGGTGGGCAGGACAGGAGATGGGGAAAGGCAGAGAAAGAGGCACAGAGAGGGCCACAGAGAAACACAGAGAAGACCAAGAACTGGAAGGGAGAGGGAAAAGGAGGGACAAGAAAGGAGCAAGCAACAGGAGGGAGAGTGAGCAAGTGTGCCTGCGCAGCCTTGGACCTGCCCAGCCAACCACCCTCCTGCGGGCCTTGTTACCAGGGCTGTTGTTTGGCATCTGGCTGACCTGGCCTCCCTGAAGTGTGGTGGCCTATGAGGAGTTAAGGCCAGTGGGACAGCTCCTCTTGCCACCCTGAGATGCCCCATCCCCATGCCACAAGCAACCCAAGTACCTTGCCTGAGCCTCTTTGTCCCAACCCAGAAGACCCTGCATAGCCAAATGTCCTGAGCAGTGACATTCTCGGGCAGACGCTGATCCTCCCACACAGCCAGGAGGCAGCAGACCCAGCTCCCACTAGGCTGACCTAGCTGGCAACTTTCCACGCCCAAGGACTTGGGAACAGGCAAGGAGTCAGTCATCCTGTCCCTCCCCTCTGTCCTAGAGCCCTCAGCCCAGGTCACTCAGGCATCCGGAGGCCATGGCCTTCTCCCTACCACTTAAGCACAGCACTGGTTGGGCCACGCCTCCACACTGGGCACTAAGTGTCACTGAGAAACCACAGGGCTGTCAGCCATGCCTCCCACAGAGACTGCTTTCTGGGGGGACAGGCAAATGGCCAGGGTGGGACTGAAGGAACAAGAACGGCCAGGAGCCATTCTTTTAAGTCATCACCCACTCTGCAGAATAGCATAGCACCCATCACGACAAAACCCTGTTAGCGTGGCTATGAGCAGGGTATGCCTTACCACCCTTCAGAGGGTCCTGGGGGACATGGACCACTCAGCCTCCAACCCTGCCACGCTCCAACCTGGGCACTATGCCTCAGTCCCACTGGAGCTAGCAGCCATGATAAGCAGAGGAATCCCCAACACAGATAATACCCGAGGCCACGGGCCAGTACACGTGGTCTATGGCTGTGATCAGAGCCCGTTCAGACTATTCAGTTACGGGCTGTCTGCAGCCATTTTCATCCTACAATGGCAGAGCACTGCAACTGTGACAGAGACCATAAGGCTTGCAAAATTGAATTACTCTCTGACCCTTTCAGACAAAGTTTTGTGTGCCTGGCCTCCAGGACTATCCTCTGTCCCTGTGGCTCCAGTCTCCCAGGGGCAAGTGAATGGCTGTGCCAATACTGGATGCTACTGCGGCTGGCATACTAGCTAAGGCAGGTGAAGAGCAGACCCAGTGAATGTCCAAACCAACACCAACCAGCAACCTAGTCAGCCAGCCCCAAACAGGCTTGTCCCTAAAGCCAGACATCAAAACAGTGGCTGCTGTCCATATTCAGGCCAGTAACAAACTGGCCTGAAGCTGGGAGGCAGGAGGCCCTCACATCCACCCTGTCCAGCCCAGGAGCTGTGCCCACCCAGGGTGAGAAGGACCAGGAGCACACCGTGTCCACGGCCACAGTCCATCCCTGTCACCCCCACCCTCCAGGCCCACAAAAACACTCTGCTGTCCATGTGGGAGAGGATGTCCCCAAGCTAAACCCAGGCCACTCACCTGTCTTGAGGGGAGATCAGCATGTCCTGATGCCCACCCTGTGGGCTCTGGCTCCTGCAGGGAAACCAGAAGACACAAGTGAGGTCAATCCAGCTGGTAAGTCCCTGCTGGATAAAGGTACACCAGCCCAGACCGTCCTCTAAGAAGGACTTTGTCAAGCCTGACCTGAAGGTCATCCCATGGTGCTCCTGACTCATAACCACACACTCATGTGTACCTTCTTGTCCCCACGTGTCCAGGACTGCAGTTGACACTGGGCTGCCAGGGTTCCTTGTCAGCATTTCTAATGCTGTTGACCATCCTTCAGGAACGTGATCCTTCAGAGATGTGGACGAATAATGATGTCTTCCCCATCACACACAGCACAGCAGGAGGACTCCCACCCCAGGGTAGCCAGGCTCAGGTCCTGCTGGCCCACGCCCTCCTGGCCCACGTAGGTGCTCATAGCTCCACAAGGCACCTGCTCTACCTCCCTGGAGTCTGCTCCTGCCTTGTAGGCCAGGCCATGTGCCTCTCCTGAGGTTCCCTGAGGCCAACACAGATCCTGGGCCCTCCCAGGCAGGCAGCTGCCCCCAACAGTCTCCAGGACAGGGAAGGCAGGGAAGCAGGCAGGTTCCTGGCCCTGGAGCGGAGGCCAGGTATGAATGACCATTTGTCTGGGACGGGGGACCTGGCACTCAAGCCTGGGGTGCTCAGGCTTATGGGCTGGAGCAGGAGACAAAGGGGTGCCTGTGCTCACACAGCCTTCAGCCTTCCTCAGGGAAGGACCCTGCGGTTTCCTGTCTCAGCCAATGGCCCCGGGGACACATTCCCTCTCGTTATATCTAGGCCTGGGGATGTTGCCAGAATGTTCATGTCGTAAAAATGAAAAACAGGACACCGCAGACAGACAGGGAAGGGCTGGGCCTCGGACGGGAGGCCGTCTCTGGGGGACATGGGTAATGAGAGCTCTCTCCCTCAGCTCTACGGTGTTTTCTAGATGGTTCTGGGGCTCTGCCCAATAGTCCTTTGTGGTCATGGTCCATTCTGGCGCCCCCATGGTGTGTCTCCCTGTCTCCCAACAGCCTCTTCATCATGGGAAGGGGTCCAAGTGAGGGTGGGCGACAGGCTACGCCTCAGGGTGGGATCATGGGGGATGGGACACGGGGCCTGAGGCAGGGAAGAACCAGGGACCAAGCCAGGCACATGTGCATATGCATGTGTGTGCATGTGAATATGAGTGTGTGTATGTGCCTGAGAGGGGCGGGCCCGGCTGGGAGCCCACCCACCAGCACTGCGTCCCCAAGAAGAGATGCTGCTCCTACTCCAAGGTCTGAGGCTTAGGAACCAGCTTTTGCTCTGAGTGTGACATTTCTAGGAAACCTCTGCTTTTAGCTTAAGTGTTCACATAGGTTTTGAACCACAGAGAACCATGTGACGTTTTTAAATCAGCCCTGATAAGCACCAGCCCCTCCCGAGGAGTCACCATGTGCCACAGACTCACGACACACTGGCTGTGAGCCATCATCTCACTGACACTACCAGGTGCCTCAGGTTGGCTATATACCCCATTTTACACATGGAGAAACTGGGTCCAGGCCAGACAGTGGCTGGGCCAGGATTTAACTCAGGTCTTCCTGCCCCCAGGGCCTCCCAAAGTCCCCCACCCAGATGGGGAAGTGTGGCCAAAGAAGAACACGGCTCTTTACTCATGGGCCTCCCACCTCATGGGGTCCAGCCAGGCCAAGAACCTGCAACCATATGGGAGAACCAATAGGAGACCCCGGGAAGGGGTTCAAGTGAGGCACTGGAGAGGGCTTCCCCCAGGAGATGGGTGGGAGCAGAGAACAGCAGCACCACAGGAGGCTGGATGGTAGGAGCAGCCAGAGCTGCAGGTCTCCTTCCTAAGGGTACGCTAGCCACAGCAGTATCGTACAGGCAGGGGCAGAGCAGAGCATCTGTGGCCAACCTAAGGGAGCTCTGGGCAGTGGACGGACAGAGGGATGACAGGCAGGACAGTGATGTGAAGGCAGAACTAGTGATGGGATCATATGGAAAGGTAGGGGGTGCACACCTTGGGGAGCCCCCCGAGTACCACTTCAAGGCTGCTCTGCAGGCCCTGAGGTCACCTGCCTGGCCAAGGACCCAGTACCAGCTGCCTCAAGGCAGGGGGACGACCACACCCTTTATTGGGCCCTTTCCCCCAGTGAGGATGGCCTGGCATGGGCCCCCCAACTAAACTCTCCAGACCCAGTGGCTGGCCACGGGGCTCTGCCAGCCCCTGGCTACACCCCACTGATGCCCTAGGAAGGCCTGTGGTTCTGGCACGGTATCCATGGTCCAATCAAAGGGTTGAGAGGTCTCATACTGGGGCATGAGCCTGGCCCAGGCCACAAAGCCAGATTAGCAAGCTACAGCCCCTTGGATGGCTGACAGCACGGGGCAGCTCCCATGGGTACACACTGGGCCCAGAACTGGGATAGAGGATGCAGCCCGGGCTGGGTAGGCAGTGAGGAGCCCAGGTGAGCTCATTCTGCACTCCCTGAAATGTGGTCTCAGCAGGCCACCACCTCCCCAAGTCTCCTCACTTCCTGCTCTGTGAGCGGGAAGTGACACTGACTGCAGGTAGCTGAGAACATGCCCTGGTAACAGCCAATGCAGGCAGGTGCGTGGAGTGCCCCATGGCCACTGGACAGGGAAGGTCCTTGCTGCTCAATGACAATGGTGTCCACTACAGCAAAACCCAGTGTTCTCCTAGGCCTGCTGCCACTCTGGGCACATAGTGAGAACACGCCCACTTCTACTGTGGACATTGAGACACAGCCCACACCTGGGAAGGCCTGGGAGGCCCCTGGAAACACACTTGAAGGACACTGCACTTTTGGGGCTACATAGGCACAGGGCTAGTCTTTCACTATCCCCACTGAGCCTGTGTGTGGTCACCCACCATTTGGCCTTCAGGCCTCCTTCCGTCTGCACTAAGTGTGTGAGGGGCACCAAGGGGACTTGCTTGGCTCCTCTCTAACTCCAGGCCCTCCACAGGCAGCTCAGAGGCTGAGCTCCGGTCATCCAAGCCAGTAGTCTGGGGAAGGGTCCTGGTCTGCTGCAGGAAGCTGGGTGGAGCCAGTCTTGCCTGCCATGGCGGTCCCAGCTGCCCTCTGGTGGCCACGCTCGGCTCCCCATTGCTTTGCAAGAGATGGCAGTCCCTCAGTCAGCAGGGGCAGTGGGAAGGACCTGTGCCTAACTGGTTATGGGGTGGGGTGAACTCTGTGGCCCCAGGCATCCACCAGCTCTGGGTCATCTTCCTGACCTGAAATAGGCCGAGATGTGAAGCCCCTGAGCCAGGAAAGCCTACTAAGGGATCCTTGATACCGTGTCTCCTCAGAGTAACCCAAGACTTCATCTTGGGTTTTTCTGGGTTTTTTTTTTTTTGAGACGAAGTCTCGCCCTGTCACCCAGGCTGGAGTGCGATGGCACGATCTTGGCTCACTGCAACTTCTGCCTCCCGGGTTCAGGCAACCCTCCTGCCTCAGTCTCCCCAGCAGCGGGGATTATAGGATGTGCCACCAGGCCCAGCTAATTTTTTTGTATTTTTAGTAGAAACAGGGTTTCACCATATTGGCCAGGCTGGTCTCAAACTCCTGACCTCATGTGATCTGTCTGCCTGCCTCGGCCTCCCAAAGTGTTGGGATTACAGGCGTGAGCCACCGTGACCAGTCCATCCTGGTTTTTTTTGTTTGTTTGTTTTTTGAGACAGAGTCTCACTCTATCACCCAGGCTGGAGAAGAGTGGTGTGATCTCGGCTCACTGTAACCCTCACCTCACCTCCCTGGTTCAAACAATTCTGCATCAGCCTCCCAAGTAGCTGGGACTACAGGCACATGCCACCATGACTGGCTAATTTTTGTATTTTTAGTAGAGACGGGGTTTCGCCATGTTGGCCAGGCTCGTGTCTAACTCTTGACCTCAGGTGATCCGCCTGCCTTGGCCTCCCAAAGTGTTGGGATTACAGGCGTGAGCCACCACGACTGGCCTCATCCTGGTCTTAACTGAAGCTGGTGGCAAAAGAACAGACACCTCCCCACGACTAAGCCACCATCAGGGAAGTCCCCAGGACCCCCAAGGCCCACCTGGTGCTCTGCAGTGCTGTCCCTGGACTCCCACCCTCCATTCCTGGCCCCATCTACAGAGTGGGCCCTGACTCCCTATCCCAACTCTACCCTGTCACTCCCTCTGCCAGGGCCAGGTGGGGAACACGACAGATGGGCTAGACAGAGGGTGATGCCTGGCATCCATGCGCAGAGCTCCCTGCTCCTCCCAGAGACTGGGGATCCTGCTGCTCCTGCTCCTCCTGTCCTCACTCCAGACAGCCTCATGCTCCCCCAGGCCAGACTCCTGGGGTGACGGAGCACAGTGAACTCACCCTGAATCCCTAGTAGCACAAACAGGAGGAGGGGTGCTACCCTACCCTCACAGAGCCACAGAGATGCAGAGGGAGGGAACACACTGCAGGGCCACCTCTGGAAGGGGTGCCAGAGCAAACATGGAAGCCCAGCAGCCCAGATGTGGTGGGTGGGGAGGCTCAAATTTAGCAGGACTGAAGGTCAGACCTTG
Organism: Rhinopithecus bieti; assembly: GCF_001698545.2. Taxonomy (NCBI): domain Eukaryota; kingdom Metazoa; phylum Chordata; class Mammalia; order Primates; family Cercopithecidae; genus Rhinopithecus; species Rhinopithecus bieti. Next base: position 276,722 of record NW_016818280.1, on the reverse strand, counting down.
TTCTCCCAGGAAGCACCTTGGTCAGGAGGTTCTTGTGTTTATGCAGAAAAATCTGACAGGGCAGCTCAGCCAAGAGCTGGGCAGGGGCTGGCTTGGCTGTGCTCAACTACCCTCTCAGCTGGGACTTGAGTCCCTTAGCGAATGTTCTGTGCCCAGTCCTCTGCTGGGCCCTGGTGGACCCCAAAATGGGGGTAGGGTGGGGTCAGGTGACAATTGGGAGCAGACATTGTAGACAGGATGCGGCAAGACTGGGGGAAATGCCTTCCCAGACACGCTGTGGTTCACACTGTGGCCTGACCTAAGGCCTGGATCACCTGCTCAGGAACTGACTGGCCACTGGCATGGCACACTGGGCAAGAGAGCGCTGACTGCCCCCTGCATTCAGCACCATCTCAGCTCCAATACAGTGAGTACAAGACAGGTAACACCCGCCCTGTTTGGACCAGACCTCTAACCACAGCCTGGATCCCAGACCAAAGGCAGATAAGGCAGTAGTAACGAAGTAGGAAGAAGTAAAGGCAGCTACCCCAGAGAAGCTAAGGTCAGGAGAGGTGGAGGCTCCCACTGCACCCCGCTGGCCCATACCATAGAGAAGGCTTCCCCCACAGCGGTGTGGGTACCCACCTGAGGTTATTAGCAGCATGAAGAGCCTACTTTAAAAAACACCCACAGGGCACCTTTATTTTCCTTATTTCTAAATATGCCTGGGTGTAGGGAAAGGGAGCTGAAGTCCTTTGGTTCCATTTTAAGTATGTTACGTTACACATAGCTAAGAAACGGTGAAATTTTATAAGCAGCCAATATTTAATTATTTAAAAATTAAAATAGGCTGGAGATCCCAGGCCATCTGCCCAGGGCGACTCCCCAGCAAACCGAGCAGAGGCTCCCAGAGTGCAGAAGACATGCTCTGCACGGGCCCCGAGGGGGCGCAGGCCGACGTGGGGAGGGAGACCCAGGCCGGGAATCCAGGTGGCGTGCCCTCGCTCACCACCGAGGCGGCAGGAGCAGCGCGGCGCGAGGACATCCCTCCGGGCCGTCGGTGCCCCTGCGTTTCCCGACGGCGCGCTGCCCCAGGAAAGTTCCCGGCCTGCCGCCCCTCGGGCCGCTGGAAAGTTTCCGTGGCCGCAGGGCCCTGGCAGCTAGGCGACAAGCGTCGAGCGGGGCTGACACGGCTGCGGGGTCGGGCCACGCTCAGCTGGAGAGCTCGACGCAAGGCGCCCGGCCGGGTCGAGTAGGGCTCCGAGACCGCGCACAAAGAGACCCGCCCCCTCCCCCGGCCCGAGGTCTCCAGCGCCGCAGAGCGCACGGACAAGATGCGGGTGGGGCGGAGATCGACTCCGAAGCCCGGCCCAGACCCTTGCCCTGATCTCGACTCCGGGCACAGGACCCAGGCCGGACCGCTGCCCGGAACGCGTCCCAGATCTGCAGCCCCGCCCCCAGTCCCGGCTTCGACCCGCGGCCCCAGCCCCGGGTCCCGCACCCCGCCCACTGGCTCAAGCTTACCTGGAGCGCAGCGTGGGCGGCTGCGCAGCGTGGAAGGCTCCGCAGCGCGGCCCCGGACCCAGAAGGGCGTCCCCGGGTCCCTCGGCGCGCAGGGAGCGGCGTTCTCAGGGCGGGGCGCGGCGAGGGTCGCCGTCCACTGGGCCGCAACTCAGGCCGGTGCGGGGACCGCCCCCTCCCTCTGGACCCAGCACGCAACCCGAGACCCTGTGCCAGCCCTCCCGCCCTCACGCGGCCCGTGTGCAAAGCGGGACGGGCCGGCAACGCGGGACTCCGCCCCGCCCCATCTGACCGCAAATTTTCCCATTGGCCGAGAGACCCGGCGCGGCACGGCAACCGGCGCCGATTGGACGGGTGCGCGGAGATGACGGCTCTCCATTGGGCCTTCGGGATGTCAGTCCCGGCGGCTGACCGGCCCCCCTCGCGGAGGGGCCGAGGCCCCGGCACCTGTCCGAACCTTTGCGGTGGTGGTGGCCGGGTAAGCGGGGCCGCTTCCTCCCCGCCGAGTTACGAGAACATCCCCCGACCATCCAGCCCCGAGCAGGGACTGGTAGGGCCGGCGCCCCTTCCCCGGATTCCGGCCGCGTAGCCTCCATTACCACCCCCAGTTCACAGGTATCCTTCTTCAGCCCCTGCTACTCGCTGTGCGCTGCGCGGTGCGCGCCGCGCCTTCCTGTCGACATGGAATTGTATTTCTCACGCTAACCGCGAGGGAGAGTTCTGCCACTATCCCCATTTTATAGTTGGGAAACAGCCTCAGAGAGGTTCTGACTTGCTTGAACACAGTCGTCTGACCCTGGGGACTCTCTCACCCTCACCGCCCCTGGGCCCCCGGAGCGGGGCGGCCGTGGAGGTAGGCTGCCTTATTTCCGAGGGCAGGAAGGGACCCCTTCGGTAAACCAGGGGCTCACCTCCCCCACCAGGCCTGGATGTGGAGACCTCTTAGGCTTGTTCCATCTTTCAGGTCCCCCATGGGGCCGCCTTTCCTTATTACCTCCTCCTGGCATCCTCACAGCCCCACAGCCCTCCATCTGGGGAAGCGGAGTTGTGCGTTTATGCCCCCGTACTGCTGTCCCATTTTCTCCACCTTACCTAGAGTCAGAAAGAAACGCGGCTTCACTGCCTGTTGAGATTGGCATGGTTGCGTTTCCTATCCAGATTGAGAGTACCTGACATGAGTGGGACCATGACCCTCCGCCCGCCAGCTCCGCGTAACCTTGTGGTGTGGGGGGAACCAGCAGGGATGCTGCCCAGTGGGCTTTTCTAGGGGGAGGTCCTAAGATGACTTCTTGGCCAGTGACCCTGGCTCATGCATGCTGTCAGCCTTTCCTGCCCTGGATGCACCTGGAGATGACCAGTTCCTCAGCTCATTGCATTCCCCAAGGCCACCTGGGGAACCAAACTGCCCACAACCGTGCTCATGGGTGGTGGAGGGGTGTGACCAGACACTCTTGTCTTTTCCACCCATATTGGGAGTCCAGTGTGTTCACCCAATCATTCCTTGGCCAGGACAAAGAAAATGAAATGGCCCAAGGCAAGGACTCACTGCTGGGGCCACCGCTGGGTCCATCTGTGTGCTGGCAGCATGGTGAATCGATCCCAGCTACCTTTCAGAGCCAGGCAGCTACTATCAATCGATTGGAGCTGGCACTTCATGTGCCAGTTGGCCTCCTGGCATAGGGTTGTTGCTTGCTGCTCTGGGAGGGCAGAATAAAGTATCTGTCCCTAGAATAGGGGCCCTCACAAGCCAGGTAGCTGTCATCCTCTGGAGCAGCACCATGGTGACATTCTGGCCCAGGTACTGTGTAGCTGAGGGGTCGTTTCCTCCATTTAGGAGTAGACATAATGAGTCCAGCTGTCCCCAGCCATCTCTCCAAGGCCACTGGACCCTGGTTCTGCTGGAGCCCCTCTTCTCACAGTGACCTCATAGTCCTGTACCACCCCCTCCCCAGACTTGCAAGGACTGGACAGACCTCTCTGTTGAAAGAGCACAAAAGAGAGAACCATACACCAACATCTGTGCAAGTGAGACTACCTCTCCCCTCTTCACCACCCCTACCACCCATAGGGTTACAGAGACTTGTCTGCCCTTGGCAGGCAGGATCACTGGCTGAGGTCAGAGGATGTGGGGGCAGCACCAATTCAAATAGGACTAAGGACTGCTGTCCAGCAGTTGGCCCATTAGGCTGCAGCCAGGGGTCAGAAACACAGCCAGGGAGGCTGGGCGCAGTGGCTCATGCCTGTAATCCCAGCACTTTGGGAGGCCAAGGCAGGCGAATCACCAGAGGTCAGGAGTTTGAGACCAGCCTGGCCAACATAGCAAAACCCCATCTCTACTAAAAGAATACCAAAAAAAGGTAGCTGGGCATGGTGGTAGACACCCATAGTCCCAGCTACTTGGGAGGCTGAGGCAGGAGATCCCTTGAACCTGGGAGGCGGAGGTTGCAGTGAGCTGAGACTGAACCACTGCACTGCAGCCTAGAAGACAGAGCAAGACTCCATCTCAAAAAAAAGAAAAAAAGAAAGAAAAATACAGCAAGGGAGACCACAGGGACCAGTAGCCCAGTGTCCTCCCTCTCTCATATTGTCACCTAGCTCCATAGGGACAGCTGTGGGGCCCACAGGGAAAGTCACAGAGAGAAAATGCTTTCAGCTGGATATCAAGAAGAACTTTTCAACAGTTGGAGCTGTTGAAACCAAAAGAGTGGCCACAGGAGGTAGTGAGCTTCCTATCTAAGTTTATGTGCAATTAGAGGTTGGATGTCAGTGAGCCTGTTGCAGCCCCAAGCTCCCAGGGCTTAGGTGCCCACCCTAGACCCATCTCATCTGCTGTCACCTGTTTCCTGGCATCACATGTCATCCAGACTGGAGTGTCAGTGGTAACAAAGAACATCAGAGTGTCTTCTCTGGCTCTGTCTAGCTGGGAAAAGTGTGGCTGGGGGTGGGGTTGGCCCAAGGCCACAAGCTATGACAGAACAGGAAGCAAACCACCATCTGACATGTTACTGCATCCCTCTTCGTGGGCAAAGGGAAACCTTAGTCAACTCATGTCCAGCTTTGAGGTGCATGGTCTGGTGCTTTGGGGCAGCCCACTCTGCAGCTGCTGCCATGAACCCCAGGGCAGAGCCCATCACCCCCAAGCCCCAGATCCCACTTGTCCACCATCACCACCTCTTGGCCCTATAGATTGCATAGGTTTGGCTGCTCAGAGGGAAATCACTGGTACCAGCCCTACACGATCCCACTGCTGGATGGTGGGAGAGACAACCATGTCTGGCTGGGTCTGCAGCCCACTAGCCATGAGTCCCTGGACATCTGGAGTCCTTGGTTTACTCATGTTGTGAAAGGTTCTGTTGGATTCCAGGAGAAACACGGATAAGACAGCAAAAGTGTGGAGCACAACGGGTCTGCATGTAGGTCCAGGTTAGACTCTTGCCTTTGCTAATTACCAGCCAGGTTCTTCCCATCCCTGAGCCCCAGTTTTCTGCAGGGCATCAGGGCACCTACGTCTTCAACGCAGGTTGAAGCTAATCTGGCCTCTCATGCTTGCCACCTTTTTTGACTTCAACTGAATGACATAACTCCTCCAAGTCTCAGTGTTTACATCTATAAAGTGGGGTGAAACAACTGCTGACCCAGACATTGGGTTTAGAGTGCTTTACACATTATCATTATCCCTAACGTCCTTGTCATCCATGTCATAGTTTTTTGAGTGCTCACTCTTTGAGGCAGGGCATGGGCCTCTGGGCTTTGACTCTCCACCTTTCTGCCACATAGGCCCAGGCACAGCCCGGAGGCCACTGGAGCAGGAGTCCCAGCTCATGCCTCTGTCCTGTTGGGAGGGCCCCAGTCAGTGTCCACCTGCTCGCCCTGCACAAGTCAAGCTGGGCCAGCCCCTCGTCACTGGGGCCTGGACCTGGATGTGAGCTCAGAGGCTACAGTGGGGGGGTGAAAGTAGGGGAGGGGATGGGTGTGCAGGGTATAGTGCTCAAATGCCTAGTCCAGGGTCTGGGGTCCATACTGGGAATGGCAGGGACATCAAGGAGGAAAGAGCCGACCTGGAGGCCATAAAGTGAAGGAAGGGATGGCCAGGGGGAGGATGGCCAGGTCCAGAGGCGGGGTTGAGTGGACAGGATGGGAAGACCAGGTCGCAGTCTGAGGGGGCCCTTCCAGAAGTGAGCATTCCTGTAGCTCTTTCGAGAGAGGCCGCAGGGTAGGCAGGTGATAGATGGTGTCCATGAGGGCATGAGCTGTGGGGCGGCTGCAACCTCCCAGGGCGTCCCCGCAGGCAGGGAGTCGCGGAGCACCCGAAGGCCGCGGGATCGGGAAGCGCTCAGACGCCCGCGCAGCTCCAAGCCATGGCGCAGCCCCGGGGGCGGGGCGCCAGGAGTCTGCAGCCTCCGAGCGACAGCGCTCGCAGCCAACGGGACTCCGGCATGCGGCGCGCCGCCCCGCCCCTCGCTGCGCGCGCCCAATGGTTGAGCGCGCCGGCCTTTCGGGCCCGGGCAGGGACTGGGTCTGGCTGCGGTGGCGCGCGGGCCGCGGCACCCGGAAGTCGGCGGCGGCGGAGGCGGTGAGTGCGCGGCTCCGGGGCTGGCCGACTCCTCTCGTGGCCTGGCCGGCCTGGGCTCGGGGGCACCGGGCTCTGGGTGCGCGGACCGGGCTAGGCTGCTTGAAGGTGGGTGGGCTGGCCGCACCGCCTCGCCCTGCCTCAGTTTCCCCTTTCTGAGGTATGGTATAGAATCAGGCGGCTGGGTCAGGGGCTACCACGTCGATCCCGGCTGACGAAATGCCCCGCGCCTTATTGGAGGGCGTTTTTGATACTCCCCGCTGACACGGGATGCGAGGGACACTGGCAGGTGGGAACCAGACTAGCTGCCGGGAGGCTGAGACTGACAGGGCCGGGTGCTGCGTGGTCCCTGCAGGATGGGTGGGCTGCGCGGCCTTGGCCAGCATCAGTGACAGCTCTGGAGCCCAGTCACTCTGTCCCCTACCCGCGGCCTGCTGCGGGCCGGCAGGGTGACAGCTATTGTGGGTGTGAGTAGATAGTAAGTGCTGGGTCATCCCTGCGCCTGAATGCGGCCTTCCTGGGGAGGTTTGGGTAGTTAGATCCCCCACCCCCACCTCCAGACATCAGAGGTAGGGGCTGGCAGGGCTGCACTCAGGGCAGTCCTTGCCCCACCGCAGCCTGGGCTTTGCCCATTTTCCTCTAGGGAAGTGGGCACAGAGAGGGCTGTTTGCTGAGACCCCCCACCTTCCCTGCCCCCAGCACCTCTTCTGTGCTCCCTGGGCTTCCTGCTGGGCCACAAGCTTTAGAGTGAACCTTCTGCCCTTGGACAAGTCCCTGGGCCTCAGGCCCCCTTCCTCTTCAGGAATGTCACATGCCCTGTCCTGGCCAGGGCTGTCTGCACTGACCAGGCCTGTCGTGTGGCTCCAGACCTGCTAACCACTGTTTTGCTGCCACTCTGGGGGCAGAGACCTCTTCCATGAGGCAGATGTGACAGCAGCTGTAAGGGGTAGCTGAGTAGCTCTTTGGAAGGCTAGCTCATTTGCCTTTGGGCAGCCTTTTGGGGCAAGCATTCATTGATCCAGTCCTGCTCACACAAGGAAAACTCAGGCTAAGGGGACAGATGGTATTCCCAAGGTCATTCAGATCCAGGGCCCGCTCCCAGTGCCTCTACTACTCCTGGGCCACTCTCCTAGGAGTTTTCCTGCATCTGTGTCCTGTTGGGTGGGTTGGGGGCAGCTGGAGAGGGTGACCATGTTGTTAGATGGACACAGCAGAGCCTCTGTTCCCACAGGATCCTAGTGCTCTGGTGGTCCGGGGGGGGGGTGCTTTGGTGCCCCCACCCTCTTGGGCCCCTACACAGCTTTGTGTTACTTGCATGTCCCCAGACTGCAGGCCCCTCAGACCAAGCCCCTGCCTGCTGTGATGTGTGGTGGCCATAGCCCTTCCCCGAGCTGAGGTGACCAGCTATCAGCTCTGCCTGGGCTGCCAGCCCCTTGTGCTTCCTTGGTCTTCACATGTGGGCTGTCATTCTGATTACATTTTGCAGTGTGTGTAATCACATGCAGTGTCCTGGGAACTTGATCCTGTGCCTGGCTTCTGCACCGGATGGCGAACTTGGAGGGCACCCTGGTGCCCACCTAAGCGTGCTGCTTCTGAAAACACCCACAGAGATATGAGGGACTTCTCAGGGACCCCAGAAGGGGTCTGGAGAGAAATGGCCCAGGACAGGGAGGCTGGGAAGACTTCTCGAAGTAGGGCCATGCTTGTCATTGGCACGCCAGATGCATGAGAAACAGGGCCCATCATTTGGTGATGTGTCAGTCAGCACATGGTAGCAGCATGGCAGAGCCTGGCCTTTGTTGGCTCCTACCATAGGGTTTGGGCTATCTTGAAAACAAGCCTATTCCTACTATAAGGATGGGCTCTGTGAAAACAAGGTCACCCCAGAAGGACTGAGCTGCCTTTTGAGGTTATCACTGCAGCTTTTCCCCTTTTCTCTCAACTTCCTTTTAGATTGCAAGAATAGTTTATGCATTCTTAAAAATAAAAAAGGCCAGCGTCCTTCTCCCAACGGCTGCTCCCCTGGTGCGCTTGCTGACATTTGAGGGTGCATCCATCAAGATCTTCAGTGCCACGCTAACTTGAAGTGCTTGCCTTCACCCTCTTTGCGGGTGTGGTAGGAGTGCCCCCTTTTTGTTTTCACTAACCACTCAGGCCGCAGGGGCCGCTGTGAAGCTGACCTGTTCCTGGCTTGTGAGGAAGCTGAGTGTTCCTCCCAGGAGGGCCTGAGGATGGGGCCACCCTGTGTCCAGAGCCTTCTGTCTGCTCACGATGCCTCTTGTTTGTGTTGCTCCTTGGAACTGGGAAGAGACAGTGATCCTCTGGTGTGAGGCTGAAGTAATGCCCCGGAAGCAGTGTGAAGATCTGAGGAGAGAGTACCACTGTAGAAAATGTGTTGTGATAGGCTGGGCGCGGTGGCTCACGCCTGTAATCCCAGTACTTTGGGAGGCCGAGGCGGGCAGACTACGAGGCCAGGAGATCAAGACCATCCTGGCTAACACAGTGAAACCCCGTCTCTACTAAAAATACAAAAAAATTAGCCGGGTGTGGTGGCTGGTGCCTATTGTCCCAGCTACTCGGGAGGCTGAGGCAGGAGAATGGCGCAAACCCAGGAGGTGGAGCTTGCAGTGAGCTGAGATCGTGCCACTGCACTCCAGCCTGGGCAACATAGCAAGACTCCATCTCAAAAAAAAAAGAAAAAGAAAATTTGTCATGATAAAATGCCATTTAGGCCTGGCGCAGTAGCTCCCTTTTGTAATCCCAGCACTTTGGGAGGCCAAGGCGGGTGGATCACCTGAGGTCAGGAATTTGAGACCAGACTGGACAACATGGTGAAACCCTGTCTCTACTAAAAAAACTACAAAAGTTTGCTGGGCGTGGTGGCATGCACCTGTAATCCCAACGACTCAGCAGGCTGAGGCAGGAGAATCGCTTGAACCCGGGAGGTAGAGGTTGCAGTGAGCCGAGATCACACCATTGCACTCCAGCCTGGGCGACAAGAGCAAAACTCCATCTCAAAAAAATAAAAAATAAAAAATGCCATTTAATAGCCAGAGAGTGTAGATTGGTGAGGTGTTGCTGCGGAGATAGGAGGGCAGCAGGGCATTGCAGTGGATTTGCAATCCAGAGGGTTTCCCGACGTTAGGGCTTTCTCTGCCCAGGCCCCAGGAACAGCGACACTGTGTTCCCATGTGTGTTTACCTCCTCTGCTGGCAGCCACCGGGAGCCCATGTCACATGTCTGTGTCTGCCTTGCCCTTTGAAAAGAGCAGCTCAAGCTTTCAAGCTCCGCCCCTGGGGGCTGCCACAGCTGATGGGGTGGGGATTACAAGGGGTGGGGATTGGGCGCCTGGCTGCTCAGCCCTGCTGCACCAGCCTTTGTGGCCATTGAGGCCATTAAACGGGGGCAGCAGACTGTAGGACTCAGTTGCCCTCTGTTCAGGGACTCACCACGTATAGCCCTAATAGGAGCCCGACTTGACGGCTACCCTCCCAAGTGTCTAGGTCCCCTTGTTGCTGTGGTTCTGATACCTTTCCATTCCCTCCTGTGCACCCCTGCCTCTGTCACCACTACTTTCTGCTTGGCACACCTCCCCTCTGCCCACGTGCTATGTTTGCCTTTTTGGTTGCTAAAGGGAAGTGGTTCCACCAAGAGCGTGTGTCCCATACCCTGTGGCCCCTAGGGTCTCCAGGTGTGGTGTTGCCGTGACAGCCCAGCTGCACCCCATCCTGTGCAGAGCTGTCTTGCACTGGGGCTGATTGGGACTTCTCTTGCTTTCCGTGAACAAGTGACACTTGGGTTCTTGCCTCTTCTTCCCTCACTTCCCTGCCCATAGAAATGTCCCAGTCCCAGCAGGGAAGGAGGGCAGGATCTGTGCACTTTCATTTTTTTTTTCTTTTTGAGATGGGGTCTTGCTTTGTCACCTCAAAAGGCTGAGGCAGGAGAATCGCTTGAACCCCGGAGGCAGAGGTTGCAGTGAACTGAGATCATGCCACTGCAACCTCTGCCTCCCAGGTTCAAGCGATTCTCCTGCCTCAGCCTCTCGAGTAGCTGGGATTACAGGTGTGTATCACCATGCCCACCTAATTTTTGTATTTTTAGTAGAGATGGGGTTTCACCATGTTGGCCAGGCTGGTCTTGAACTCCTGACCTCAGGTGACCCACCCGCCTCGGCCTCCCAAAGTGTTGGAATTACAGGCATGAGCCACCGCGTCTGGCCAGTGCACTTTCTTTTGAGAGTGGGCATTACTGTTCCCCGCTGGGAAGCATGCCTACTGGGTGTGCACGCTTTCAGTGCCTGGTGTGATGGATTGTACAAAGTGAACCCAGCCACACAGCTACCATCCATATCACACGTGAAACCGCCGCCAGCACCTGGACATCTCCGTCGTGTCCCCCAGTGGCTGCCTAGACCAAGTGGCCCTGCCCTGCCTTCTGTCTCCATGGGCAGATGTTGCTTATCTCTGGCCTCTGCATGGAAGACCAAGCAGAGTGTTATCTTCTGGCTGGGACCTCCCTGCTGCCTGGGGAACGGGGGCTTGTTCCTGTTCATCGCCGTGGAAGGGCACAGGCTGGCTTCCTTTCCAGGTTATGGGCTTTCTTACTGTGTCACTTTGTGGACTTGGGCACCTGCAAAGTGCCTGGCATCGTGAGCAGGGGTTGGAGCATGGTGTGATCTAGGCAGGGTTTGGAAGGTTCTTTGAATAGCCAAGAGGGACAGTCTGAAGGGTGCCCTCCAGACACCCAGGAATACATTGAAACTAGGGTGACTACTGTAGCCTCAGAGGCCTGGTGACACATGCAGGGCCTCAAGGGGCCCATGTGACTAGGAGTTCAGGGTGTGGCTGAGGTGAGCCAGACTGGATGGCTGGCGGCCACCTGAGGACGATTGGCTGTGCGTTTGGGAAGCATGGGTCATCCCCACCTCACAGCATTCACACAGGCAGACAGCGGGCAGATCCAAGAGCTTCACCAAGGCCGGGCGCAGTGGCTCACACCTGTAATCCCAGCATTTTGGGAGGCCGAGGCGGGGAGATCACGAGGTCAGGAGTTCAAGACTAGCCTGACCAACATGATGAAAACCTGTCTTTACTAAAAATACAAAAATTAGCTGGGCCTGGTGGCATGCGCCTGTAATCCCAGCTACACTCAGGAGGCTGAGGCAGGAGAATCACTTGAACCTAGGAGGCGGAAGTTGTAGTGAGTTGAGATCGCGCCATTGCACTCCAACCTGGGCGACAGAGCGAGACTTCGTCTCAAAAAAGAAAAGAAAAGAGCTTCCCCACTGTGCAGCCATACGAGGTAGTTAAGAAAAAGGAGTTCTCATTTTGGTACAGGGAGAGCCTTCTTTAGCAAGATGGAGGACATGACCACTGTACGGTAATGATGGGAAAATCCCATGTAATATAAGACTATTTCTATGAGGCAACATCACAGGCAGAGCTGAAAGGCAGGGGACAGCTAGGGAGAAAACAGTTGCAGGCCTGGGACAGGCACATGGTGGCCCACATCACACCAGGGTCAGTGAGACAAAGGCCCAGTCCAGTGGTCAGTAACCATGTTGGTGAATTGTAGGCAAGAACATACAGGAGGTCACAAGTTGCCCAGCCAGTGGGGGATGCCCATAAAACCCTGGCGGGAGCATTTCCCACACCACATACACCCTGGAGGTGGGTGAGTGGCAGCAGGTTCTGGCGCTAGACGTTAGTGGAGACTTGGCCGAGTCTGCTTATCTGAAAGCGTCACCCATAGATGGAGCAATTCCACCTTCTGGGTCTATCCTAGGAATGTCCTCAGCTGCTCTCCCACTGCTGTAAAGAAATACCTGGGACTGGGTCATTTATTTAAAAAAGAGGTTTAATTGGCTCACGGTTCTGCAAGGTGTATAGGAAGCATGATGCTGGCATTTGCTCAGCTTCTGGGGAGGCCTCAGGATACTTAACAATCATGGTGGAAGGCGAAGCGTGAGCCAGCACTTCACACAGCTGGAGCAGGAAGAAGAGAGAGATGGGAGAGGTGCCACACACTTAAAACCAGATCTCGTGAGAACTCTATCACTGTGCAGTACCGGAGGGAGGATGGTGCTAAACCTTCGTGAGAATTCTGCCCCCATGATCCAATCACCTCCCACCTCCAACACTGGTAATTACAATTCAGCGTGAGATTTGGTGGGGACACAGATCCAAACCAAATCAGCCCATGTGCAGAGCATGTGCTAGGGATGGTCACTTGATGGGACTAAGACACCAGCCAGAGCTGAGAGGTAGAGAAGCGGGAAAGCTGGGCAGTGGTGAACCAGTGGGGACATGGCTCTGCTGGAGACAGACTTCATGGCCAGTCAGGGAGAACGGAGCAATGGGACCCTAGTGTGTTAACCCCACAGCATACATGTGTCTGCTCACATGTATGTGCAGGCAGGCTAAGAACACTCTGGCGCCACAGGCAGCCCTTGGCTGAGGCTGTTTTTTCTTTTTTTCTTTTTTTTTGAGACTCAGAGTCTTGCTTTGTCACCCAGGCTAGAGTGCAGTGGTGCTGTCATAGCTCACTGCAGCCTCAAACTCCTGGGCTCGAGCAATCCTCTTGCCTCAGCCTCCTGAGTAGCAGGGACTACAGATGCATGTCACCATGCTCGGCTAATTTTATTTTATTTTTATTTATTTTATTTTACTTTACTTTTTTGAAACGGAGTCTTGCACTGTCACCCAGGCTGGAGTGCAGTGGCACAATCTTAGTTCACTGCACCCTCCGGCTCCTGGGTTCAAGTGATCCTCCTGCCTCAGCCTCCTGAGTAGCTGGGATTATAAGCCTGTGCTACCATGCCTGGCTAATTTTTGTATTTTTAGTAGAGACAGGGTTTCACTGTGTGGCCAGGCTGGTCTTGGAATTCCTGACCTCAAATGATCTGCCTGCCTCAGCCTCCCAAAGTGCGGGGAGCCACTGCACCCAGCCTTATTTTATTGTATTATTAATATTCTGTTGAGACAGAGTCTCCCTTTGTTGCTGGAGTGCAGTGACATGATCATAATTCACTGCAGCCTTGATTTTCCAGGCTCAAGCCATCCTCCTACCTCAGCCTCCCAAGTAGTTGGGACCACAGGCATATGCCACTGTGCCTGGCTAATTGTTTTTATTTGCTTATTTATTTATTTATTTATTTATTTATTTATTTTTTGAGACGGAGTCTCGCTCTGTCGCCCAATCTGGAGTGCAGTGGCCAGATCTCAGCTCACTGCAAGCTCCGCCTCCTGGGTTCACGCCATTCTCCTGCCTCAGCCTCCCGAGTAGCTGGGACTACAGGCGCCCGCCACCTCGCCCGGCTGGTTTTTTGTATTTTTTTAGTAGAGACGGGGTTTCACCGTGTTAGCCAGGATGGTCTCGATCTCCTGACCTCGTGATCCGCCCGTCTCGGCCTCCCAAAGTGCTGGGATTACAGGCTTGAGCCACCGGGCCCGGCCTATTTATTTATTTTTTTGAGACGGAGTCTCACTCTGTTGCCAGGCTGGAGTGCAGTGGCGCAATCTCGGCTCACTGCAAGCTCCGCCTCCCGGGTTCACGCCATTCTCCTGCCTCAGCCTCCCGAGTAGCTGGGACTACAGGTGCCCGCCACCACGCCCGGCTAATTTTTTGTATTTTTTAGTAGAGATGGGGTTTCACCGTGTTAAGCCAGGATGGTCTCGATCTCCTGACCTCGTGATTCACCCACCTCGGCCTCCCAAAGTGCTGGGATTACAGGCGTGAACCACCACACCCGGCCTTTATTTGCTTTTTGTAGACAGGGACTTGCTGTGTTTCCCAGGCTGGCCTTAAACTCCCGACCTCAAACAGTCCTCCTGCCTCAGCCTCCCAAAGTGCTGGGATGACAGACATGAGCCCTGCTGGGATGGGGCTTTGGCCCGTTAAATGTAATTGGAAATGTTTCTCACCAAAATGTGCTCCTGGGTGACCTGAGCAATGGGATTAACAACTATGGACCCCACCAGCCTCCAGAGCTGCCAGTCGTGGCAGCAGGAGACTCAGCCTTGGGCTGGGGCACAGAGAGGCTGAATAGAGGGTAAATGAGCAGGCAGCGTGTGAGAGGGACTAGCATTTCTTGGCATTATACAAGAGCTAGTAGATATGGTGCTGGTTGGTGTGGGGTGGGTGACTGGCATGGTCAGGTGCCTGATGCCTGTTGGCCTCCTCGGAAGGGGAGGCTGGCAGTAGTGGGTTCTGGAACATGCAGGAAGGAGGGTGGCCTGATTTGTCCTGCAGCACCAAGGTCTGCCTGTTCCCCACTGGGTCTTCCATTTGAGGTGCTGTCAGCATGACCCTTGTCCCCCTTGCTTCTTTTCCCCATGGGCCTCTGCAAGGTCACTGCCCACGCTCCACCCCACCTACCTGCCTGTGTGGTGGGCACTGAGAGCCAGGGAAGCAGATCCTTACTGCTGGGCAGCAGGCCGTGTGCATATCCATCAGGGTGCCAGACCTTGTCCCCACACAGCCCTGGCTGGGGTCATTGCCGCTGCTGCTGTCTGCTTGTGGCTCTGGCCCATCTTTGCCCAAGCCTTCTGTCTGAGCGGTTTTCTTGTCGTGCCTTTTTTAGACACCACATGGAGTAAGGTTTGGGGCTTGCCTCAGCTGGAGTCTCATTCTTCTTAGAGAGGGAGTTTAGCCCATTTCCATTTGGCTCTTAGGACAGAAGGCCCTGTTGGTTCCTCTGAGAAGCCAGGGGAGGAGCCCTAGGCTGGAGAGGGGATTCCAGAGCAGGGTGGATCTCAGAAGCAGAAGGTGGGCAGAGAGGACGATGCATGCCGGGAAAGTTCTCGAAAGCATCAGCACATGGGCCCAGAGTGCCTGGAAAGTTTCCGCCCTTCACAGACGGCGCCGTGCACTAAGAATAACCCGTGCCAAGTCCAGGCTTTCTTCCTATTTTGCAGAATTACCAGGTTGTTAGGCCAGGGGAACGTATGCTGGGATTCTGGGAAGACTTCCACCCGCACTGTTATTCTTAGAGGACGGGAAGCCCTTGGCTGTGGTGTGAAGAGGGCTCTTTCTTTCCATTCATACCTCATAGATCCTCTGGCCAGGCTCAGGGCGCTGAAGGACTCCAGGAGTGTGTGGGGGATTTCCTCCCTGGAAGAGGCCTGTGCTCTGTCCCTGCTGAGGCTGGTGGCATTTGCAGTCACATGGTGAGCTCGCAGTGACTATCCCCCTCTTACCTCCCTGGCAGGGTTGGCGAAGGCCACACCAAGGTCCCAAGTGATTTGTTCCCAGGCCTCCCTGCACAGAGGCTGTGCGTGTCCCCTGGGCATTCACTCTAGCTGTCTGGGCTGCAGGGAGGCAGGGTGCCTGGCCTGAGTGAAGGTGGCACTCTACTGGGGGTGGTAAGTGTTGACCATCACAAAGGCGACCTCTTTCATCACATCTGTGTGAGAGGAGCTGGACTCTCCTCAGATATGGACGAGCCTCACAACCCATATCCTTTCATCGCTTGCATGTCCACCAAGTCCCTATGTGCTCCAGGAGGCAGTGGTACAGGCCAGCCGCTCCGCATGACCCAAGCACCAGTGCCTCACACTCCAGTGCATTTCCTTCCCAGGGTGCGCCAGGACTCTTATAAAGAGGGCATTCCCATGTAAGCAGTTGCTTTTTTTATTATTATTATTATTATTTTATTTTTTTGAGATGGAGTTTTCCTCTTGTCTCTTAGGCTGCAGTGCAATGGCACGATCTCAGTTCACTGCAACCTCCACCTCCTGGGTTCAAGCAATTCTCCTGCCTCAGCCTCCTCAGTAGCTAGGATTACAGGCACTCACCACGATGCCCGGCTAATTTGTTTTTGTTTTATTTTTTTTTAGATGGAGTTTTGCTCTGTTGCCCAGGCTGGAGTGCAGTGGCACGATCTTGGCTCACTACAACCTCCACCTCCTGGGTTCAAGCAATTCTTCTGTCTCAGCCTCCTGAGTAGCTGGGACTACAGGTGCCTGCCACCATGCCCGGCTAATTTTTGTATTTTTAGTAGAGACAGGGTTTTCACCATATTGGCCAGGCTGTTCTCAAACTCCTGACCTCGTGATTCGCCCACCTTGGCTTCCCAAAGTGCTGGGATTACAGGTGTGATAATTTTTGTATTTTTAGTAGAGATGGGGTTTCACCGTGTTGGCCAGGCTGGCCTCAAACTCCTGACCTCAGGTGATCCGCCCCCCTCAGCTTCACAAAGTGTTGGGATTACAGGCCTGAGCCACCTCGCCCAGCCAGCAGTTGCTATAAAATTTTTTTAGAAGATGTCGTTAAGACCCAGTCATTAAGACTTCCTGAGGCGGGAGGATCACTTCAGCCCATGAGTTTGAGAACAGCCTGGGCAACATAGTGAGACCTGATCTCTCCAAAAAAATTTAAAAATTAGGTCCAGATGCAGTGGCTCACATCTGTAATCCCAGCACTTTGGGAGGCCAAGGTGGGTGGATCACGAGGTCAGGAGATCGAGACCATCCTGGCCAACGTGGTGAAACCCTGTCTCTACTAAAAATACAAAAATTAGCTGGGTGTGGTGGTGCACACCTGTAGTCCCAGCTACTTGAGAGGCTGAGGCAGGAGAGTCACTTGAACCCGGGAGGCGGGGCTGCAGTGAGCTGAGATCGTGCCACTGCACTCCAGCCTGGGTGACAGATCGAGACTCTGTCTCAAAAAAAAAAAAAAATTAGCCGGGTGTGGTGGTATGCACCTGTAATCTTAGCTACTTGGGAGGCTTGAGGTGGGAGGATGGGGATGGCTTGAGCCCAGGAGTTCGACGGTGCAGTGAGCTATGATCACATGACTGCACTGGGGCGACAGAGTGGAGGTAATGTGCTTCCTCAAGTAGCCATGAGAACGACGCTTCTTTTCTTGTCCTGGCTCAGGAACCTCACCACCATGCCACGTTGCCCTGCTGCCCTGTGCTGGTGTTGTGGGTTGGTGGCAGGACGTTTGCCCACCTCACAGGCCCTGCTTTCAGTCTTGGAGTATGGCTCCTCTCGCCTGCTGCCCACATAGCCTGCTGTCCTCAGCCTAGACTACATATCTGGGCTGTTCCAACCCTGTGGGCCTGTGAGGCCTGGCCATGTGCCTGTGTTGTGCCAGTGGCTTTCAAGATGATGTTTCTAGTAGGACCACGTGTGAGCACAGTAACCGCCATGGCCAGGAGGAAGCTGGCTCCCCATCACCACCTTGCCCAGGGACCTCTTGCCCCCTGGCGGGGATCAGCAGCTCCTGCTGTGGGAGAACAGAAGGCAGCATGCTGACTTCCACGAGTGTCCGCAACATGGCTGGGCAGATTAGAGCTACAAATGAACAGATCTAGTGAGTGCTGAGGCCATCCTGGGTCTCTGGGGAGCTGCCAGGCTGTGGGTGCAGGGTCCAGGAGGCCCACTTGATCCCAGCATCCCACATGTGCCTGCTCGGGGTGGCCAGCTCACTGCTTCTTCACCCCTAGCCCAACCAGCAGGTGCCCCACCATGAGCCCCTCCAGGCTCACCTTGCCCATCCCCGCCATGTGACCTGGGAGTCGTGGTGGGATGGGATCACAGCTACAGAGCACACAGCACAGGGAGGAGCTCATCAGCATCTTCCCACCTGTGGAGCCCTGGCCCAGCCTCCTTTTGGACCCGCCCTGGCAGCCGGGTTTTGCGGCGCCTGCCCCACCCGCCCAGTAACCTACTTGCCCAACTGCTATCCCAGTGGCCGTGAGGCCAGGTGACGAGATGGGGGCGTGTAAAGCATTTTCTGCCTGGAGAGGATGGGCGTGTGGCCATCTGACTGCTTCTGCAAGCTTGGTGGTTGTGTGCAGGCTGCCCTGGTGGTCTCAGCCCCCTGGGGCAGGCGGGTCCCCTGCAGGATGCAGAGACTGGGTGTGGCTTCCTACAGATGTTCAGATGCTTCTGGGCTGGGCTGAGACCCAGGGCAAGGCTGCTGGCTGGACCGCAGGCCCTCCTGCCTGCCTCTTCCTTCAGCTGCTCTTTGTGGTCTGGCTCTGGCCGCCTGGGCCTCAGGGCCAGCCCTGAATGGCTTTGACCACTCTGTGGCCTTCTGACTGCTGAGGACTTGCGGAGAGTTCACTGGGCTTGGCTCAAGTGCTGAGCCCAGGGCAGGGTTGGGGACAGGCAGAGTGGGGCCTTACCTGGAAAGCCAGGCACGATTGTCCCTGGGACACCAACCCTCCTGTAAGGTTGGCCAACTCGGGCACCCTTGAGTGCAAGCTCTGTGTGGCACAAGAGATGCCCTGAGGAGCTCAGCCTCACCTGGTGTGATGGGACCTGTGGAAGTTGTGGGAAGTGGTCCTGGCCGCCCGTGTGCCCACCTGCCCTGTGCCCAGATCAAGTTGTGGTGACCAAAAGGACAAGGACTATATCCATGGCTCCCTCCCAGAGCCTGGCAAGTCAGCAGGCATGAGAGGGTGTTGGAATGCTGTGGTGGGCCTGCGTGGGGGCCGTGCAGGACCTAGGGAACCTGCAGGGCTTGGCTTAGGGAGCACACAGGGGCCCAGGCAAAGGCAAGGTCACAGGTCGGGGGAGGTGAAGCTGGCAGGGGGAGGGGGAGACCTGCTGGCTAGAGCTGGGTTGGAGGCCGGTGGGCAGTGGGCCTGGCTCGAGCAGGGGGTGAGGGATTGGAGAGAAAGGCAGTTCCTGATGGTCCCCTCCTCAGGGGCTGGCTTTCCTCTGGTCCTTCCCTCCCAATGACCGCGTCTTCGTCGAGGCCACAGCTCTTGGCTCTGCGCCCACACCTCCAGTGCCAGGCTGCCCGGAGATCCGTTGATGGCCTTCCCTTGGACCACGGAGCCCTCCCTGCCACTGGTGCCTGGAGGGCTGGTCTGCTGCCCCTGCATCCTGACCGGCTAGGATGGTGGGGTCGTGCAGCTGAATTAGGGGTGCCTTTCTTTCTGTCCTATGTGTATCAGTGGCCAGAACTGCCCTCATCCGTGGCCTTGCCAGCAGCTGGGCGTGCAGCCCAGGGAGGGCTGAGGTCGGCTGAAGTTGAGACCAACGGCCTTCTCTAATACCCCAGAGGAGCATGTCCCTGGTGAGCAGGCCTTGGGTAGCCCTGGGCTCTAGGCCAGTGGGATTCCAGTAGGGACCGGCTGGCAGGGCTTCTCTAGTGACTGCAGCCAGGGGTTCTCATGTGCAGGAAAGACCAGCTCCTCCAGAGTGAAGGGACTTGTGTCTTCTGGCCACATGGTGAGTGCTGGGCCCACCCCATCAGTGGCACCTAGCAGGTGGACACCTGGGTGCACCCCCAAAGCCCAGCGTGTTCCCCATCTTCCTGCACTGCATTCAGGAGGGTTCTGCCTCATCAGCTGCACCTGATCTGCTTTTAAACCCACAGCTGAGCTTTAATGTGCAGTCACGGAAGCTTTCATTTCTAAAAGAACTTCCTAAGAGTTCTTTTGGCCAGGCGCGGTGGCTCACACCTGGAATCACAACACTTTGGGAGGCCGAGGCGGGTGGATCACCTGAGGTTAGGAGTTCGAGACCAGCCTAACCAACATGGAGAAACCCCGTCTCTACTAAAAATACAAAATTAGCTGGGCATGGTGGCGCATGCCTGTAATCCCAGCTACTTCGGAGACTGAGGCAAGAGAATCGCTTGAACTCGGGAGGTGGAGGTTGTGGTGAGCCGAGATTATGCCAGCCAGCCTGGGCAACAAGAGCAAAGAAACAAAAACAAAAAACTGAGTTCCTTTTGCTGCTTTGTAAATGCAGTTTGCTCTTCATCACTTCCTTTCCCCTGCAGATACTTCTGAGCTGTCTGTTTTTTTTCTGCCATCAGAGCATGGTTGGTTGATGATGCATGTACGGTTATCTTTCTGCTGGTTCTTGCCCATGGTGCTTCTTTCGTTATGTGGTTCTTTCTGACTATGTACTGCTTCTGGTCTTTAAAAAATGATTTTGAGACTTCTTTGAAGTATAGGGTGAAGGTATCTTTCTCCAGAGAGAACTTCAGGCACAGGGGCACTGCCAGTGCTGGAGCCCCTTAGAACTGTGCTTGGCTTGCGGGTCCTTGTACCCCCAGTGTGGACCTGGGCAACCGGCTGTGCCACTGCTTCTCAGGAACATCCCCCCCACTTTTGTGCAATGTCCCCATGAGCCCTGGGGGTGACTGAGGCTATAGTTCATCTCTCCCTGAGCATTGCTCTTTGGAGTCCCAGCCTAACTTAGGGGAGAGTCTTCTGTTAGGTTCTCCATCCTGCGGGGGTGTCTGGACCTTGTCTTCTGTCTCCTTTGCCCCCGGGGGCCACCAGAGCATGAGCCCCAGTGTGTTCAGTGGGCAAATGCTCTGAGGCAGGATTGGCCACTGTATTCTGCTGTCCTCTGTGGACCACACTCTCCCAAGTATTGGTCAAATACTGCATGAGCTCATCAACTCCTGGCAATTTTTAAGATGTTTTCATATTTTATTGAGCATCTTGAGTTGTTTTCACCAAAAGGATTGGCCCTAGTAGCCTGCCCACCCTCGGATGATGGCCCCCTATGGGCGCTTCCAGGGCACCCAGCGAGGGGATCCAACCCACTTCCAGCCCCTAGTCTGCTTCTCACAGGGACCCCTTGTGACGACACACCCTTTAGCTTCCCATCCTATGCAGAGAGAAGACCATCTCAAATGGCTGCCCATCCCCCACCACCCAGTGCATCTGCAGGTGGTGCTCATTGCTGTCCCAACACCTCAACTGCACAGCCGCCAGCTCCTCACTGGAGCAGACGGTGCCCAGTGGCCATCCCTGACGCCCGTGCCTGTGGAGGCACATACACTGAAACCTCTTCACCACCCTCCCCACTCATTAGACTTTTCTTGGAGGAATCTTTTTGGCTGTCTTCAGTATTTGAACAGCTTCTTGGCTGTCCTATGTCCCAGCTATGAGCCCTGGCTCTACCCTCGAGCCATGTCACTAAATCGTTGCACACGTGCACATTTCAGGAAACTTGAGTGTCACCCTTGGCTGTCCTCGGGATCTAATCTCCGTTCTCCACTCATTTGCACTGTGGAAAACTGCCTGCTCTGGGCCCCAGAGGTCCTTGGGTGGGGAAGAGGTGTGTGCTAAGTGTGCAGTCACCCAGCGTGTCCACGGCACGTGTCCATGCCGGCTGCTGTGGGTGTGTGGGGCCCTCGGGTCCTGTGGGATGGCGAGTGTGTGTGCTGAGTGGGGCCTGTAGGCCCTGCATCCCAGGTGAGTGGGCCATGCTGTCCTGCCTGGCAGGATGGGGGCGGAGGCAGGGCTGCCTCCATTGGTAGCATGTGGGGTGGGGTTGGTGCTGTTGTAGGGGAGGAGATGTGCATGTGGAGGACGGTCTTAAAGGAAAAATGTATACAGTGGTCTGTTTCCAAGACAAAGTGCCTTGAATTGGCTTAGGTCAGCAAACTATAGAAGAAACAGGATATACTAGGCCCTTGCTTGGATAGCTGATGTGTGCTTGTCAGCCTCCTCTTTCCCCCCACTTAGTTGCCTTCACCCGAACCAAAGAAGTTTAGTCTAAGATGAAAGTTTACTGGCCTGCAAAATAGCTCGTTTTGTCTGTTCTTATCAGCCTGCCTGCTATTTAGGTCGTAAGTTAAATACTTAAAAAGTCTCTGAGCTGACTAGGACTGCAATGCATTGTGGCCTGCAGCAAAATATAGCAAGAAAACCCCCAAAGAACACCTGAAGCCCCGATCCAACAATTAATAGGCGATGTCCAGGAAAAATTGTGACCCCATAGTACTCAGCCTATAGGATCTAGGGGAGGGACCTGCGCACTAGGGGATAAATTGCTTGTTGAAACTGTGCTGGGTGTGCCTGCCTGTCTGACACCTGATTTTGCAAGACTGTCGTTAAAAGTCTTACTTTTTCTGTTCTCTGGGTCTCTGAGTTCATTCTTTAAGTTTGGATGGGTAAGTTTGTTTTTCACAGTGTGGCTCCTGCCCTCACTGCTGCTGCCCCCTTTGGGCCCGCCAGTCCCCCAGCTCGGTGTGTCCAAGCCTTCAGAGTACCGTGGTGCTGATGAGATGCTTCTGTTCAGGGCTGGTGTTGCAGGTGGTGGAGAGACAGTCTGGCCAGTGCTGATGAGTGTATGGGTTTGGGAGGTGTTTGCGTGGCGCTGGCCAGAAATGTGGTGTCCAGTTCCCCCACACCCAGCAAGCGGTACAGGTACCACAGAGGTGGTTCTGTTCTGGCCTGTTGCAGGTTTGGAGGGCAGCTCTGAGTATCTGGCATCCACTCAACTCGGTGTTTTCCTTTTCCCGCAGACCTCTCGACCTGTGTGAGCAGAGCCGTCCTGCGCCACCATGTGCATCATCTTCTTTAAGTTTGATCCTCGCCCTGTTTCCAAAAATGCATACAGGTAACCCCCTCGCTCTGCATCTGCTGCACCCTGCAGGGTCCTGGGTGCCCAGCCAGTTCTCATGCCACCCGAGCTGCTGTGTGCAGGAAGGTGTGTGGGCCAGGCCAGGGCTGCACAGGCCTGGCACTGCCCTTCAGGACAGGGTCACTCAGTGTGGGATGCTGTCAGAATGCCTCTTGGGGCGGGGACTCCAGTCGATGTACAAAGACGTGAAGACTCAGCCACAGAAGGCAGTCGTAGGTAGGACAGAGGAGTGACATGGGTCCAGGCGGGATGTAGTTCTATGGGCTTTGAGGAGGGTCGGGCGGCAGAATCGGGGTAATGGTGTCAGTGAGTGAGAGCCAGCTTGGGTTGGCTGGTCACAGCTGCTGGTGAGAAGTCAAAGTGGTGGCCAGGCTAGGGGTCTGTGTGTGGGTTCTGAGCTGAGGAAGAAGGACCTGGGGTAGAGAGGATGCTGAGGAACAGCCAGAGGAGTCAGGAAACCAAGGCCAGAAGCCACCCCTGACCCTGGACTCAGGACGGCCACACCTCCATTCCCTATGACACCCCAGCATTTATCCCCATGGAGAGTGAGGCAGAGATGTAACCCATGCCCAAAATGAAACTTGTAACCATTCTCTAATGCAACTGCTTGGGAAGTTTTCATCATTTTAAAATCTATACCAGAAATGATTTGAACCATTTCAAGAGGGTCTCAGATTTGAGTCATCACAAAGTTGCATAGACACCATGCTGCTTGACTTCAAGGCTGAGTGAAGTCATTTCAGGCCAAGGAATCGGGAAGGAAGAGTGTCTGGTGTTTTCCCGTTTTGCAGTTGGGTGAGTGGCAGGGCCAGGCTAGGGTCCAAGAAGCAGACAGCATGCTGCAGGGAAGGTGGAAGAAATGTTAAGAAAGAACTGTTGTCTGCCACAGGGACTGGAGTAGCGTTGGGCTGGCTAATGAGTGAACAGAATTCTAAAGAATGTAGGGGCCGGACGCGGTGGCTTACACCTGTAATCCTGGTGCTTTGGGAGGCCGAGTTGGGTGGATCACAAGGTCAGGAGATTGCGACCATCCTGGCTAGCACGGTGAAACCCCGTCTCTACTAAAAAGACAAAAAATTAGCCGGGCGTGGTGGCGGGTGCCTATAGTCCCAGCTACTCAGGAGGCTGAGGCAGGATAATCACTTAAACCCAAGAGGGAGAGGTTGCAGTGAGCTGAGATTGCACCACTGCACCCCAGCCTAGGTGACAGAGCGAGACTCCATCTCAAAAAAATAAAAAGAATGTAAGGGCCAGGTGTGATGGCTCACGCCTGTAATCCCAGCACTTTGGGAGGCCGAGGTGGGCAGATCATGAGATCAGGAGATTGAGACCATCCAGGCTAACATGGTGAAACCCATCTCTACTAAAAATACAAAAAATTAGCTGGGCGTGGTGGCACGCACCTGTAGTCCCAGCTACTCGGGAGGCTGAGGCAGGAGAACTCAGAAGGGTTGAACCCAGACAGCAGAGGTTGCAGTGAGCCGAGATCACGCCACTGCACTCCAGCCTGGGCGACAGAGCGAGACTCCATCTTAAAAAAATAAAAAGAATGTAAGGGCCAGGTGTGATGGCTCACGCCTGTAATCCCAGCACTTTGGGAGGCCGAGGTGGGCAGATCATGAGATCAGGAGATTGAGACCATCCTGGCTAACAGGGTGAAG
>NW_016818280.1:244705-252356 GCF_001698545.2 Rhinopithecus bieti | reverse complement strand
CCGCATCTCTACTAAAACGCACAGAAAATTAGCTGGGTGTGGTGGTGGGGGCCTGTAGTCCCTGCTACTCGGGAGGCCGAGGCGGGAGAATGGCGTGAACCTGGGAGGCGGAGCTTACAGTGAGCCGAGATTGCGCCACGGCACTCCAGCCTGGGCAACAGAGTAGGTCTCCATCTCAAAAAAAAAAAGAAAAAGATTAAGGTAAAATTAGGTCATGTGGGTAGGGCCCTAATCAATACGATGGGTGACTCAGATACGCATAGGGGAAGCTGGTGTGTATACAGAGATAGAAGCAGTTGTCTGTATACCAAGAAGACCCTCAAAAGGAGCCAGCCCTGCTGATGCCTTGATCTTGGATCTCCAGCATCCAATGCTGCGAGACAATAGTATCTGTTGTTGCAGCCGCCTAGTCTGTGGTGCTTAGTTACGGCAGCCCCAGGAAACTAGCACGCTGAGGAGAGCCGGCCAGCTCTGTATGCGTTTCAGGGCTGCCTCCTGCAGGCTGCTGAAGAGACTCAACCCACCCCGAGTGCTCCCACCTCTGGGAAGAAAGCTTGATGGCCAGTCTGCAGGTGTGGTCAGTGCCACCCGGCCCCCTGGGTAGAGAGGAGGAGGGTTGACATGGGCCCCTCTTGCTTTCACTTAGAACCCGTGTGTTGCTGCCAGGACCTGTCCTGTGGTTTCTGCCATACCAGTTGGCCTTGGGATTTCTCTGGACTATTTTCCAAAGCCCTAAGCCAAAGGCGAAATGTGCCACCTCTGGGTGACTGAGCAAATGTGCGCTGTGTTTTCCTGACTTGATGGGAGGGTGTGAGACACTTCTGGTGGCTGCTGCTGCTCTGGCTGTGGGATATCCAGCCAGGAGAAGGGCATGCTGCAGACTGGGAGCACAGGTGCTTCTACCGAGCCCCTGACAGCACCTCTGCAGCACTTTGGGAGGCTTTGTACAGGTACCTAGCTAGGCTGGGCTGGACTCCTCACCTGTGGACTGGGGTAAAAAGTGGGGTGCTTTAGGCCACTATGTTTTTATTATTATTGTTATTGTTTTAGAGACAGGATCTTGCTCTGTTGCCCAGGCTGGAGTACAGTGGTGTGATCATAGCTTACTGCAGCCTCAAACTCCCCGGCTCAAGTGATCCTCCCACTTCAGCATGCCTAAGTAACTGGGACTACACCATGCCCAGCTAATTTTTTCTTTTTTGCTAGAGAGAAGGCCTCGCTATGTTGTCCTGGGTGGTCTGGAACTCCTCCTGCCTCAGCCTCCCAAAATGCTGGGATTACAGGCGTGAGCCACCATGCCCAGCCTAGGCCACTGTGTTTGGTAATTTGATACCCATCACAGAAAACCAACACCCCGCAGCAAGATAACAGTCACTTCATCATGTCACCCTTCCTCTTTCGAAACTGCCTGTTTACGGCCAGGCGCGGTGGCTCATGTCTGTAATTCCAGCACTTTGGAAGGCCAAGGTAGGTGGATCACTTGAGGTCAGGAGTTTGAGACCGACCTGGCCAACATGGTGAAACCCCGTCTCTACTAAAAATACAAAAATTAGCCTGGCATGGTGGCACACACCTGTAATCCCAGCTATTAGGGAGGCTAAGGCAGGAGAATCACTTGAGCCTGGGAGGCAGAGGTGGCAGTGAACTGAGATAGCACCACTGCACTCCAGCCTGGGTGACAGAGCGAGACTCCATCTCAAAAACAAACAAACAAACAAAAAAAAAACTGCCTGTTTATAGCCCCATGCGATGCCCCTTGCTGACTTCAGCCTGGAGTGGCTGCAGGACAAGCCGTTACTTCATGGGGCAGCTTCCATGGGGTCACCACTCAGGGTTTGATCACTGGATCTCAGGCCAGAGTACTTCCTATCTATCTGTCACCAAACTGCCTCCCAGACAGTGCACACACTCACCCCCCAGCAGAACACACTCGCCCCCTGAGATGATGCATATACCCCCCGAGACGGTGCACACACTCACCCTGCCTAGCAGCGTGGGTGTCAAGTGGTGATGGATAATTAGTGGTTTCAGTTATTGGAACAAAATAAAGCCGGGGTGACTTGCCATCCTCAGGGACCTCACCGTGGTGGGTGCATCCCTGTCTCTCTGGACGTGGGGCGCAGATAGGCTTCTATCCATGTGCAGCCCTACCAGTGATGACGGAGAGAGCTACTTCCTCCCCTCTTTGGGGGTTGATCTGGGTACTCAGCATGCTGGCTCATCCCTGAATTATGTATTCAATGAAATCCCTGGCAAACCACCAGCAATTCAGCTAAACAGTGACTGCTGGTACAAAAATAACCTGGCAATTAATGTTCCTGAGTTAATAGGCAAACATATATAATTGCTCCTTGTTTAAAAACAGACAGCTGAACGTCTTAGGACAGAAGTCCATGCTCATTCAGCTTTTCTTCTTACTTTTCTCCCCTTTATTTTCCCTTTGCAAGAGCATTATGTCAGAATCAGCACCCGAAGCCAACAGCCCCAGCCTGGTTTGGGGTTGGACTGGGATGAGATGTCCCTGGCTCCCCCAAGCCCTGTTCACCTGCAGGGCTCTGGGACGTGGAAGCAGAGGAGGAAGGTGTTTAAGAGAGAATGCTGAGCAGAACCAAATGGAACTTGACCCCACCCATGGGGTAGAGGAGCTCTCATCCCAGACCCTGGCGCATCCCCACCATAGCAGTCAGGGACTACGGTGTTCTCCCTTCTTCTGCCTGCTGGCCGGGTCACAGCCAGTGGCCACCTTCTACAAGACTGGCCCATCCAGGTCTGGGGCAGGTGCACTGCCTTCTACTGCACTGTCCAGCCCACGGAAGGTGGGCTCTACTGCCATCCCCGCTGCAGAGGTTGGGGGGCACTTCTGCCCAGAAGGGACATGGAGACTTGGTCCAGGTCTGGGTTGAAACTTGGCAGTTAGAGGTACAAAGGCTGAGGCTCATATCAGGGACAGAGACCACCTCCCCCCATCCCAGGCAGCACATTCCCAAGACCTGGTACAGCCCTGGGGCCAGCGGGGCATCAGAGCAGGCTGAGTGAGGCACCCTGGAGGTGCTGAGGCTTCCATAGCAGACCCCAAGGGCTCTAGGCATGGCACAGTCCCTGGCAACAACCAAAAGCATTTCCCCAGTTCTGCAGGCAGGAAGCTTCAGGGACAGATGCTGAGTTGGGGGGCACACATGTGCATACAGGTCTCTAAGGGCATGAGTGGTGGGTGCAAGCACCACTTTCTTTTCTTTTTTTTTTTTGTTTGTTTGTTTGTTTGTTTGTTTGTTTGTTTTTTGAGACGGAGTCTGGCTCTGCCGCCCAGGCTGGAGTGCGGTGGCCGGATCTCAGCTCACTGCAAGCTCCGCCTCCCAGGTTCACGCCATTCTCCTGCCTCCGCCTCCCAAGTAGCTGGGACTACAGGCGCCCGCCTCGTCGCCCGGCTAGTTTTTTGTATTCTTTAGTAGAGACGGGGTTTCACCGTATTAGCCAGGATGGTCTCGATCTCCTGACCTTGTGATCCGCCCGTCTCGGCCTCCCAAAGTGCTGGGATTACAGGCTTGAGCCACCGCGCCCGGCCACCACTTTCTTTTTTATTTGAAATGGAGTCTTGCTCTGTCACCCAGGCTGGAGTGTAATGGCGCGATCTCAGCCCACTGCAACTTCTGCCTACCGAGTTCAAACAATTCTCTGCCTCAGCCTCCCAAGCAGTTGGAATTACAGGTGCCCACGACCGCGTCCAGCTGATTTTTGTATTTTTAG
Organism: Rhinopithecus bieti; assembly: GCF_001698545.2. Taxonomy (NCBI): domain Eukaryota; kingdom Metazoa; phylum Chordata; class Mammalia; order Primates; family Cercopithecidae; genus Rhinopithecus; species Rhinopithecus bieti. Next base: position 248,612 of record NW_016818280.1, on the reverse strand, counting down.
TAGAGACAGGGTTTCACTATCTTGGCCAGGCTGGTCTTGAACTCCTGACCTCATGATCAACCCTCATTGGCCTCCCAAAATGCTGGCATTACAGGCATAAGCCACTGCACCCAGCCATGAGCACCACTTTCACTCTCAATTTTATGAATGTCTGTTATTTCACATTTCATCAGGAACAAATGTTTTATGAACTTAATGTGCAATGATCAATATGGAAATTATTTTTAAACACTTGTCAGGATCTCACCACTGCAGCTTGGTTTCATACTCACAGTGTGATGGTAGGACAGCCGAGCCCTGCTCCTTGGAGCTGCCTCTCCATGGCACAAGTGTTCAGGGGGTCTTCAGCCATCATTTTTTTTTTTTTTTTTTTTTTTTGAGAGACAGGGCTTCTCTGTTCCCCAGGTTGGAGTACATTGGTGCGGTCACAGCTCACTGCAGCCTCAAACTCCTGGGCTCAAATGATCCTGCTGCCTTGGCCTCCCAAGTAGTTGGGAATACAGGCATGCACCACCACGCCTGACTAATTTTTGTATTTTTTTTTTTTTTTTTGTAGATACGGGATCTTACTTTCTTGCCCAAGCTGGTCTCAAAACTCCTAGGCTCAAGTGATCTGCCCACTTTGGCCTCCCAAACTGCTGGGATTATGGGTGTCATGCACTGTGCCTGGCCCAGCCATTGCTTCTTAGATCCTCAGGTCTAACAGATATTGCAGGAACTGACCCCTTCCACTCAGTCACTACTATGTCCTTATTTGTTTTCTTCTAGTGTCCAAGCTGGGACTTGAAACTCAGTTTTCTTTCCTCAAGACCAGGGCTATTAAAGTTTCGATGTCTCTCCTAATTGCAAAAGAAATATTTATTTGATTAGGCTGGGTGTGGTAGCTCACATCTGTAGTCCCAGCACTTGGGGAGGCCGAGGCAGGTGGATCATTTGAGGTCAAGAGTTCAAGACCAGCTTGGCCAACATGGTGAAACTCCATCTCTACTAAAAGTACAAAAAATTAGCTGGGTGTGGTGGTGGCTGCCTGTAATCCCAGCTACTCAGGAGGCTGAGGTGGGAGAATAGCTTGAACCCGGGAGGCGGGAGTTGCAGTGAACCGAGATCGCGTCACTGCACTCCAACCTGGGTGAGAGAGCGAGACTCCATCTCAAAGAATAAAAATAAATAAAAATAGAAATATTTTGTTTGAGTCATAATGCAAAAAAACTAGTAAAACAGAGAAGTTCCCATCCACTCCCCACCGACCCCAGAAATTAACTCCAAAAGCCACAGAATGGAGCAGCCCTCAGACGCCCACATGCTGTGCCGTTCAATCTGTATCCTTGAGCTCACGCTTCCAGGAGCCCATGGATTTGTTGTGGGTGTTCCCAGGGCTGGGGACAGATGGACAGAAGGAGGGACAGGCCCCAACCCTCCAGCCTGGGCTCCAGGCATGCTTGGTACCAGCCCCTAAGGGCCTGGCAGACCCGTCTCCTGCCGTTGAGTTTTGTGGATGTGTGTCCCTGCCCAGCATCCTCCTGTTTACGGGCAAGGCTCTGAGTGCAGCCCCAGCTGCAGGCTCCCGAGAGCTCACCTGTAGCCACTGTGCTCCTTCCTCCCATGCAGGTGCGGCAGGACTGCTGGCTTCCTGCCCCTCTGAGACTGGCCCTTATTGCCACTGAGGCCAGTTTTGTGTGTGAAGAGAGAAAAAGACTTGGCTCGTTCGTTTCCATCTGAAGCCGTCAGTGGTGCTTTCCTCTTGCAGGCTCATCTTGGCAGCCAACAGGGACGAATTCTACAGCCGACCCTCCAAGTTAGCTGACTTCTGGGGGAACAACAACGAGATCCTCAGTGGTGAGTCTTCCTGCGTGCTCGGCAGTGGCCGCGCCTTGTTGCTTCGCTAGCCCCTGCGTAGCTGAGTGACCCTAACTGAGTGGTGCTGCTTCCGAGTGTGATGGCGGGGTGTAGAGGTGGAACCAATGGGGCTCGTGGTCGGGGCCAGCCCCAGCACTGGGCATTGCCAGAGCTGCCTACCCAGCACTGTCTGCGCTGCTTCTCGTGCCATGTGTCTGCACGGGAGCCCCATTACATGAAAGGATCAGTTGGTTTTATTTGGATCCTCCTTTTTGCTGAGGGCATGTGGGTGGATTTGTGTGATGTACAGATGCACACTCGGTCACATGAAGCGACCCAGTCATGTGAGTGTGTGCATGCATGTGTATGCGTGCGTGTGCGTGCCTGTGTTTGTGTTTGTGCATGAGCACACTTGTTTCAGGGATGGTGGGGCTGAGTTTGGGGAGCCTCTGGTGCTGAAGCCCTGTCACCTGCACCATGCCAGTGTTGCATGAGGTGTATTCATAGGGCAGAAGTAGGGGTGAGAACCAGGTCCTCCCCTCCAAAGATACCAGCCTCGTTGAAGTCCTGTTGGACAGGAAGCAGTTCCTGCCCATGGGGTGGTGGGAGTCTACATGGAAGATGTGCAGAGATGGCTGGTGAAGCCACAGATTACTCTGCCTGTGTACCAGGCGCCAGGTGGGCCCGAGTCATCCTGGCATGCTCCAGGGTGCCCACTCAGGCCAGATGTGTGACCTCGTGGGCCCATGGAGGCTGTGTGTACCCTGTGCTGCCTCCCAGGCTGGGAGGGCAGGTGTTGTGATTACAGGTGTGAGCCCAACACTTTGGGAGGCAGGGAGGCTGAGGCAGGAGGATTACTTGAGCCCAGGAGTGCAAGACCAGTCTGGGCAACATGGCAAAACCCTGTCTCTGCAAAAAAAAAAATAGAAAAATTAGCCAGGCATGGTGGCATGTGCCTGTGGCCCCAGCTACTCAGGAGGCTGAGTCTAGAGAATTGCTTGAGCCCAGAAAGCAGAGGTTTCAGTGAGCTGAGATTGTGCCACTGTACTCCAGCATGGGTGACAGAGCAAGACCCTGTCTCATTCAATCAGTCAATCAAATAAGAGCTCAGCTGTGGGGTTTTGTGAGGACTCCTGTATAGGCCTGTGGCCTGGCAGTAGTATGAGAATGCTGCTGAGGCTGAGTGGTCCTGGCACCGTGTGGGAGGAGGACGGGTGCACGGAGACTGAGGCAGGGTGGTCCTAGGCCTGCTGGTATAGGAGGATGCAGTGGGTGCAGGGCTGGTCAGGACGGGTGGGTAAAGGCACGGAACTGATGTCCTTGGAAAGTGGAAGGTTTTTGTAGATGAAGACGTGGTGGCTCAGAGGGTTTCCCTCCTCTGGCTCTTTGACTATTGTGCCCTCCTGGGCTCCATCCCACCCTGGCACCCAGGTCTGTCAGCTGCCTCTGAACTAGTGCCAACCCCAGGAGCTCCAGTCTTATGGAATTGTTCACCCCTGTGGTGTTTTGATGGTGGCAGCTGGTGCACGGATGTACACAGGCTCCTGCCAAGTGTTGGGGTGACCATATCACTAAGGCCCATATCCTCTCACTCTCTGGCATCACCAGATTGTGTGCAAAAGTTTAGGACAGTGGCTCTCCAGGTGTGGTCCTTGGGCCTGTAGCACCAGCTTTACTTGAGAACTTGTTGGAAATGAAATCACCCTGGTGCAGTGGCTCACGCCTGTAATCTCAGCACTTTGGGAGTCCAAGGCAGGAGGATCCCTTGAGGCCAGGAGCTTGAGACCAGCCTGGGCAACATAGTGAGTCCCTGTCTCTACAACAACAACAAAAAATTAGCCAGATGTGGTGACACATGTCTGTTGTCCCAGTTACTCGGGAGGCTGAGGTGGGAGGATCACCTGAGCCTGGGAGGTAGAAGGTGCAGTGAACCGAGATTGAGCCACCACAGTCCAGCCTAGGCAAGAGAGTAAGACCCTGTCTCAAAAAAAAAAAAAAAAAAAGAAAGAAAAGAAAAGAAAAAAAGAAATGCAAATCAAAATCATTAAATTCATAAAATTTGGCCATTACT